>NC_068995.1:36474679-36478678 GCF_001194135.2 Octopus bimaculoides | reverse complement strand
TTAATAAATTAATAAATTGATAATCCTTTACCCTTTTAATTGTTATATATATATTTATATATATATATATATATATATATATATATATCATCATCATCATCATCATCATCATTGTTCAACATCTGCATTCCATGCTGGCATGGGTGGGATGGTTTGACAAGAGCCAGCCAGGCAGAAGCCTGCACCAGACTTCTGTAACTGTTTTGGCAGGATTTTTATGGCTGGATGCCCTTCCAAAAGCCAACCACTTTAACAGTGTGGAGTGGCTGATTTTAAGTGGCACCTGCTCTGACAAGGTCACCAAGTACTTTCAAGGCAAGAAAAATCTCTTTTGAGAGGGGAGGGGGCATTGGAGGAAGAGAAAAGATGTAAGGATGTAGTTTGGTTTGTTTTGGTAGAGTGTGTGAGAACTTTCCTTGTTAAGTGTGGGTGGGACACACAGCACTTCTAGAACTCAGTTTTGTTGACATGGGCAGATCTTCTCTAGAACTTTATATCCCCAGACATCTCAGTCCTTTGTCATTTCTTCCATGAGGCCCAACATCCTGAGATCAGTCCTTACCACTTCATCCCACATCTTCCTGGACCTTCCTCTTCCATGGGTACCATCCAATTTCAGTGATTGGCACCTCTTTATGCAGCTGTCATCATTCATATGCATCACATGTCCAAACCAATGTAGTCTTCTCTCATGCATGCTACATTTCATTCCTCTTATGCCCAGCTTTTCTTTCAATACATTTGCACTTCATTGTACATGCGCACTGATGTTCAACATCCAACAGATCATACTACTTTCATTTCTCTCCAGTCTACACATGTCTTCTGCATTCAGAGCCCATGTCTCACTATCATGGAGTGTAGCTATTTGCACACACACATCATATAGTTTATTTTTCATTCTGAGAGAGAGAGTCTTCTTGTTGCTAACAAAGGTAATAACTCTCTGAACTTTCTCCACCCAATTCTTATTCTAGAAACAATACTTTCAGAGCATCCTCCACCATTGCTAATTTGGTCACCTAAGTAACAGAAACTATGGAAATAGAGTTTTATTTTCTTTCTTATTAACAACAACTTTGGTTTTTGCTAGGTTAGCTTTAAGGCCCTTTGATTCCAGGTTTTGTTTCCACACCTGGAATTTCTTCTCCAATTCTGCTAAAGATTTTGCAATAAGTGGTAGGTCATTAGCTTATAGCAGTTCCCACGGGTACCCAGTTTTGAATTCCTCTGTTATGGCTCGGAGGACTATAATGAATAAGAGTAGACTGAGAACTGAGCCCTGGTGAACCCCTACCTGTATGCTGAATTCATCACTGTATTCATGGCTGACTCTCACCTTACTAAGAACACTACAATACATGGCTCGTATGCATCACTATGTTTGCATTTTCCCCCCATTTTCACTACCACCACCACCACTTAACAATCAGTCTTGGTTTGTATATATCCCAATAAGTGTTTTGGCAAAAACGAGTTTGATAGAATAAGCATCAGGCTTAGAAAAACATACGTATGTATAGGGCTAATTTGTTCAACCAAAGCCCTTAAGTGTGGTGCCCCAGCATGGCCATAGTCTGGTGACTGAAACAAATAAAAGGATAAAAAGAATTTATTTAATGGGTTTAAAAGGTTTGACATTTCAAAATACAATGTGGTATAAAGAAAAAAGCAAAAGCCATCTAACTTTTAATTAAGAAATTAGATCAATGAAGACATCAAAGTAAATCCAGACACTGGAGTCTGTTGAGATTTTTTATAAACCGACTTTTATTCTTTGCATACACAAAAAAAGAAACAAACAAAGGAATGTTGTTGTTACTATGAACAACAAAATGTTGAGAGACACTTTGTTGTTGGTGTAGTGGTTACAGTAGATAAAGGGTTGTTTGTTGCTTGCTGGCTACCAACATCTTATGTCATTCATCCTCTGACTGTTCATTGCCTTTGTGTTGTCAACTGCTGTCCACCAACTCTGTTGTTGTCCATGAACTCCTACAGTGTCTATCAGTACTCTCTCTGCTGTGTCCCAAAGCTCTTTCTTTCTCTCTCTCTCTCTCTCTAATAGTCACAGTGCATTGACCTTTATACTAGTTGATAGGCTCAGAAGGAAATGTACCAAAGAAGAGATCGTTACTGAAGCTTATTCAAGGTGAAGTCATATGTTAATCAGATTTTGCTGATCATGTGGGTCAATATTCTAGCAAATCAAGACCTGGAGCGATTGCTGAATATCCCCGCTATAGACTCAGGGCTTTAAGTCTTTTTCTAAAGTATGTCATTAGTATTTGAGTACAAACAGGGAGTAGAATTAGGTGAAATGTCAACTTTTTTGTCTCTTTGTTATTTATTATTATTGGCTGTTTGTAATGAAAGATTATCGTTTATTTGTTACTTGTTTCAGGCATTAGATTGTGACTTTGCTGGGGCACTGCCTTGAAGGGTTTAACCAAACAAATCACCCCTCACCACCTCCAGTACTTATTTGTAAATTTGGTACTTATTTACCAAATCTCTAATTTATGACATCATTTGTCAAATAGCGGTGGGGGGCAAACACAGCACAAACACACACACTCACACACACACATCATCATCATCCTCATCATCATCATCATCCTCCTCCTCCTCCTCCTCCTCATCATCATCATCATCGTTGTCATCATCATTTCATGGTTGGATAGTTTGACAGGAGCTGGCAAGCCAGAGGACTGCACCAATCTCTATTGTCTGTTTTGGTATGGTTTCTATCGCTTGATACCCTTCCTAACATCAACCATTTTACAGAGTGTACTGGATGTTTTTTACATGGCACCAGCACCAGTGCTTTATATTTATATATATATATATATATATATATATAAGAATTTAAAAAAAGAACTACTAATAGAAACACACCATAGAAACAGTAATTTGGCAGATTTATATATCATGCAATGTACCGCCATGGAAACCCAGCCAATTTTAGTATTACATGCCACAGTTCTGATCAAGATGAATTAGGGATAGCAAGATGTAAACCCAGCTAGCACTATAAGCAACCCTGAATTGGCTAAATTAACCCTTTTACAATGGAAATCAGACTTATTGATCCACTCAAAATATCATTACCCTTAATTACAAACAACAGCTTTATATACCAATTTATTTTTGTTGGGGAATGTCTGGTTTGAAATTATTTTTTGTTGAGACATGTCAAGTTTATTGAGGTAATACAACTTGCAGAAACTACCAATTCTATTTTTTTTTGTTTGGTAGATATTTAACATTGTTACTGGAATAACCATAAGATTTAAATTTGCAGTTAAAGGATTAAGGACAGAGCTCTTAATGCAAGAAAACTTTGTTGTAAATATAAATATATGTACAAACAGTTTTTGTAAAGTAGCCATCTCAACAACAAGAGACAATTTGGGAGAATGAAATATTTGAACAAAGCAACTGACTTTAAACCAGGAAAACAAGCTGTGACTTGTGAAGTAGGAAACAATTATAAAAATAGAGAAGTAAAGCAGAAATATGATTAGCCTTATTTGATACAATAGTATGTTTAGCTGTAAGAAGAATCCAGTGATGTCAACTGTCCTACATTAAGCTATTAACTTAACTTTATCAAATAGTGGCCATTAAATGTTTCCTTTTTTCATATAAAATTACATAATGTAAGCAAGTAAAAGATAGAAGACAGCAAGAGATGAGAGTGGGGGGGGGGAGAAAAAAAGAGAGACAGAGAGAACGATATCATTTATCTTTTACTGGTTTTAGTCATTAGATTGTGGCCATGCTTGGGCACCACCTTGAAGGTTTTTAGCTCAGTGGTTCTCAACTGGGGTCCATATGGCCCCTGAGAGAGCATATGAAATTTTGGGGGTCCATGCAACAAAAGAATAAATTAGAGATCCACAGTAGTGCTTTAAGGGCCCTAGAAAAAAATTTGCTTTAGATGTATGGCAAGAAACAGTTCGGTTTCTTTCTCTAACATTTTACATGGTTCAACCT
>NC_068995.1:36473503-36473721 GCF_001194135.2 Octopus bimaculoides | reverse complement strand
TCATAGGATCGCGGTTTCGATTCCCAGACCAGGCATTGTGAGTGTTTATTGAGCGAAAACACCTAAAGCTCCACGAGGCTCCAGCAGGGGATGGTGGCGGCAAACCCTGCTGTACTCTTTCACCACAACTTTCTGTCACTCTTACTTCCTGTTTCTGTTGTGCCTGTAATTCAAAGGGTCAGCCTTGTCACACTGTATCACGCTGAATATCCCCGAGA
>NC_068995.1:36470207-36470968 GCF_001194135.2 Octopus bimaculoides | reverse complement strand
ATATATATATATCAATTTAAATAAGAGCTATAACGCGATCCATTGTAAAGACTTTATTAATGACCTATGAACATTTCGATGCAATATCCCGACTCACTCCTGTATGTTATAAAATATGGAATATTGTATCTCTTCAGGGTCAGATTTGATTAATTCATAGCAGACAGTAAATAACAGACAACATTAACAGTTGTCTTTAAACAGGTTAAAATGACATGAAACATATTGACAATGCATACAATATCGGTTAAGAAAACCATTTCATAGTAAAGTAAGTAGTGTTGTTAAATTAGGATATTAACCTTGGATGTTAAGTAGTGAACAAGTAAGGGACGCTGTAAATTTCAATAACGACCGTTGGACTTTTGAAAATAAATAAAGCGAAGAAAGAAAATAAACTGCTATATATTATAATAAAAATGTAGTAAATAATAATTATGTAAAATATAATCTACTCAAATGTATATAATCATATCAAATAATTATATTTCATTTTAAGTTTAGAACTGTAATGAGACCTATTTTAAGGTTATGTAAACAAGATAAATTGGAGAATATATACTATAGATAATAAATAATAAATAATAATAAGTAAAATAAGTTAGGTTACATTCAGATTGCAGCTATCAAAGTTTAAGAAAAATTATAATAAATTAGCTTAGTAATGATGTTCAGATACAATCTTAAAAATAATTTTGCTACGTTGATAACAGGTACAATATTTTTATCAAATTTTTGGTAGAGATCTATAAAGACATATA
>NC_068995.1:36464723-36466590 GCF_001194135.2 Octopus bimaculoides | reverse complement strand
TATATATATATATATATATATATATATATATATATATATATATGTATGTATGTATGTATGTATGTATGTATGTTTGTATATTTATATATAGGCATGGCTGTGTGGTAAGAAGTCTGCTTCCCAGCCACATGGTTCTCAGTTTAGTCCCACTGCGTAGCACCTTGGACAAGAGCCTTCTACTATAGCCTCAGGTTGACCAAAGCCTTGTGGATTTGGTAGACGGAAACTGAAAGAAGCCCATCATATATATATGTATGTATTTCTGTGTGTGTCTTTGTTACTGTGTTTGTCCCTCCACCACTGCTTGACTACCGGTGTTGGTGTGTTTACGTCCTCATTACTTAGTGGTTCAGCAAAAGGGATTGATAGAATAAGTACCAAGTTTAAAAAATAAGTATTGGGGTCAATTCGTTCTGACTAAAATTCTTCAAGGTTGTGCTCCAGCACAGCCACAATATAAAAACTGAAATGAGTTAAAGATATATATAATGAACCTCTTGTATATGGTGCTCAGGTGCTCGTCAAAAGAACTGAACCCAAGACCTTACAATCACTAGCAGAACACCATAACCACTGGGCTATGAGCCTTAACTTCTTTTGTGCCATACGACTACAGGATCATTGCTAATATGGAGCCATAACAAAAATGATCTTTGTACTAAAGATCTGCTATATAGAGTGACCCTGTGGCCACATCAAGAACCATACACACAGAGAAAAGAACAAAAGGTAAATTAAGCTCATGAAAACATTTCAATGCACCCATTTCTCTTCCCCCCTCTCTCTTTGTCCCTGTATTTCCCTGATACCTCTCCCCCTATGTTAATGCTGTACAGTTCTACATGCAGCAACAAGTAACATACTTCCTTCCAACTGGCAAATTCGTTTTTGTTTTGGTGTCAGTTATGTTTAGTCTCTTCAAAAGTAGGTGGTTGTTATTTACCCCCAGATAAGAAAACTTACTTGAAAAAGCAAAAGAAATCCCATCTTACTTCTTTAAGTAATATATCTAAGGCCATACCACATAATTTGTCCATTTTTTTTAAGATGGTAAGGTGTGATTTTGATAGCTACTTGGTTGCTGTTTCTAGTAAGCTGAAAGTTGAGCTTGTTTAGTTCCATCTTATGTAGAAATCATAGCCCACTGGATTAAACACCTTACAATATTCCATCTAGTTCCTCTATAATTCTGAGTTCAAATCCAGCAGAATTCACTTAGTACTTTGTCTATGGTCAATAAAATTAATATATATAGATACATTAATATTAATCAAAGTTTACAGTATTATATATCCAATACAGCCAATCTTATCAATCAGTTCCGCACTAGGGGTTCAACAAAGTGTTAGGTTACAGTCTAATTATGTAACCCTGTGCTCCTCAGAGATGGCAGTTATGGAATGAAATATGGTGACTGCTCTCTATGTTCTGAGTTCAAATCCTGCCAGCTTTCACTTTGCAATAAAATTAGGTCATGTTATGCCTTTGAGTTGACACATATGATCATACCTCTCTCTTACATACATTTTTATTGTTTTTAGTGGCTACTTTTTCAAATACTCTAATTGGTTGACAGGACTTCTTGAAGCTGCATTCTATGTTTTGGATGCCCTTCCTGATGCCAACCACCACCAATCTGTTAGACTTGTAATTCATTTAGGACACACAATGTTACAAATGTGCAGGGCAAACATGCAACACATACACACACATATACACACATACACATACTTACACATACATACACATATATATACACACAAACACACTCTTTTACATGTGTGTGTGTATATATATATACATGTATGTATGTATGTATGTATGTATGTATGTATATATATATATATATATATATATATATATATAT
>NC_068995.1:36462399-36464280 GCF_001194135.2 Octopus bimaculoides | reverse complement strand
GTGTGTGTGTGTGTGTATGTGTGTGTGTGTGTGTGTGTGTGTGTGTATCTATCTATCTGTCTAGCTATATATATATATATATATATATATAAACATATCATCATTTAATGTCTATCTTTCATGCTGGCTCATGTTGGTTGTAGTAGAGAGGAAGTTGGCTTTATGTCGAGTATTGAAAGGCTAAAGCATGTTAGAGGCAGAGGTATCTTGCTATAAAAAAAGGTACACAGCCATCCTGCATTATTTAAGTGTGGGTGGGAGTAGCTAGAAAGAAGACAATGATGGTGGTGACAAGATGTCAGAAGAATATAAATATAAGAGAGAATATGGACAGAAAGTCAGATGGAGTGGCTGGATAAGTTCATTAGAATGTGACTTCACAATCATTCACAATCATTAACATGCCATCGTTCTCAGGACTAGAAAATATTTCAGCTTCCAACAAATACTGATCATCTATAAAGTTTAAGTGAGACCCCACAGTCAAATCTGCTTATATCTGGGATGTTGTTGCTGCAACTACACATTACAGACATCCCAAATTGCACCACTAAAAAATTAATTCAACTGAATGATGTAAAGTTGCTCTCAGACACACACCAGCCTCTAATCTTCAAAGATGATGTCTCCTTACTGTCTTTATCACAGTATTTTTCAGTTTACAAGCCAACATAATATATATAGCATAAATATGTAGTGTAAACATCATCGCTATCTTTCCAGATCCTGTTGTATTTGACAGAATTTTTAATCCACCAAAATCGTCTTGGTGTATGAGTCAAGCTACCATAGTTTTGGTCATAGATTTTAGTCAAAAAAATTTGACTTGTATGTTGGAAAATACAGTATCTTTACGATAGTAACCTCTGTTCCTTGGAATTGAATGGTCTCATACCACATCCAATGAGGCCCTCCCCATTTACTCTTCTCTCCTCAGCTTGTTATTCCTATTGCCATCAATATCTCAAACCACCAGATATAATTCTTCCTCTCTGGGATGTCAGTCTTCTGGAATTCCTTCCCAGTTTATGCTTTTATTGCAGTTGTCAACTTTGAATCTGTTCAAGAGAAACATCAGCCATATTCCTCTAACTAGTCTTGGAGGACTTATGATGCCCACAATCAAAACCCCTTCTTCAATACCAAATCATTTAAAAAAAGTCTACAAGAATTCAACTGGAACATTGATCCCATTGATCTTATATAACTGTCCCTTTTCCATCCAATCCAAGAATTACTGTAAATGGTATAAGTCCTGTTTTCTTTTCTTTAATTAATAATTAAATATATAAAACCTGTGATAAAAAAAAAAATCAATAATTCAATATTAATGTGTTTTGAGATATCCAGGACTTCACCCAGCTGAATAACTCCAATGAAACAATAAAGATATATGTATTGAAAAAAATGACAAATAATAAACTGTTTGATGCTGCTGCTGATAGCAAACATAAAATCAAAGGTGGCCTTGAAGTGTTTCTATAGCAAAGGAGAGTGATATACAATAAACAAACCCATCATGTAGTAGGTGTTGTGTGTTTTGAATGTCTATCATCATCATCATCATCATCGTTTAACGTCCGCTTTCCATGCTAGCATGGGTTGGACGATTTGACTGAGGACTGGTGAAACCGGATGGCAGCACCAGGCTCCAATCTAATTTGGCAGAGTTTCTACAGCTGGATGCCCTTCCTAACGCCAACCACTCAGAGAGTGTAGTGGGTGCTTTTACGTGTCACCCGCACGAAAACGGCCACGCTCGAAATGGTGTCTTTTATGTGCCACCCGCACAAGCCAGTCCAGGGGCACTGGCAACGATCTCACTCGAAAATCCTACGGGAGCCAGTCAGGCGGTACTGGCAACGGCCACGCTCAAAATGG
>NC_068995.1:36459513-36462211 GCF_001194135.2 Octopus bimaculoides | reverse complement strand
AGGTCTTGCCTCACCACCTCAGCCCAGGTCTTCCTGGGCCTACCTCTTCCACGGGTTCCCTCAACTGTTAGGGTGTGGCACTTTTTCACGCAGCTATCCTCATCCATTCTCACCACATGTCCATACCAGCGCAATTGTCTCTATTGCACACCACAACTGATGCTTCTAATGTTCAGCTTTTCTCTCAAGATACTTACACTCTGACGGGTATTCACATTGACATTACACATCCAACGGAGCATACTGGCTTCATTCCTTGCGAGCTTACGTATGTCCTCAGCAGTTACAGCCCATGTTTCACTGCCAAACATGAATGTTAGTGAGGGTGTATATTTTAGTCAGCATGTGTTTTAGTGAATATGTATGAAAGTGGGTATTATGGAAACAGGTATAGCTATGATGTTAAGATGTTTGCCTTGCAATTCAAAGATATTGGGTTCAATCTTATTGAGTGGTATGTTAAGCAAGTGTGATTTTTTTGTCTGTCTGTCTATTTGTCTGTCTGTCTGTCTGTCTGCCTTTTATCTTTTACTCGTTTCAGTCATTAGTCTGTGGCCATGCTGGAGCACCACTTTGAAGAATGTTTTAGTCAAATGAATCGATCCCAGGACTTTTTTTCTTTTAAAGCCCAGCAGTTATCCTATCGGTCTTTTTTGACCAAACAACTAAGTCACAGGGACATAAACACACCAGTACCAGCTGTACAAAGGACTTCTTTTCAATTTCCATCTACCAAATCCACTCACAAGACTTTGGTTGTGCATTTTTTTTAAACCACAGCCACAGGTTGGCTCAAGTCTTGTGAGTGAAATTCCATAAAACAAAAACTGTGCAGAAGACAGTCTGATGAACAAGTGTACCCATAATTCAAATGTGTCAACCTTGTTATACATTGTGTTATATAGATTCTGCCAGAGGATAATGTTAAGAGTAAAAGTATCTGTGGAGTACTCAGCCATCACATCTCATCATCATCATCATGGTTATGTTCACCACCACCAATCATCACCATCATCGTCACGATCATCATCATTGTCATCAACTTATGCTTACTTTCAATACTGACCTGGGTTGAATGGAGTGCCATAGTCTGAATGAGTTCTTGTTCAAAGTGATATCTCTTCTTCCAGACAGGTTGGGTGGCCACATCTTATTTGAACATTCAGTAATTTTTCGCATGGTTTCTAAGGCTGAATATCCTTCCTAACTTGAGCCACTTTACAGAATGTATTGAGTGTATCTGATCATAAGATCAGTACATGTAAGGTTACCTTGTGCCTTGCAAGGTTAGAGAATCCTCACTGCTCTATTGTGCTTCTGTTCATTCAAAGCAGTGTGACCCAAAGGATGAATACAAAAGAGAGCAGTGACAGAAGGATGAGGGTAAGCAGGTGAGAGGAGAGTGGGTCAAAGGATTGAAGGAACAGAGTCATTCAGAAAGTACTGAAGGGAATAATAGAAGAGAATCAACAAATAGGGTCCACTTACATTATCTATATATAGGCGTAGGAGTGGCTGTGCGGTAAGTAGCTTGCTTACCAACCACATGGTTCTGGGTTCAGTCCCACTGTGTGGCACCTTGGGCAAGTGTCTTCTACTATAGCCTCGGGCCGACCAAAGCCTTGTGAGTGGATTTGGTAGATGGAAACTGAAAGAAGCCCATCGTATATATGTATATATATATATGTATGTGTGTATATGTTTGTGTGTCTGTTTGTACCCCCAACATCACTTGACAACCGATGCTGGTGTGTTTATGTCCCCGTAACTTAACGGTTCAGCAAAAGAGACCGATAGAATAAGTACTAGGCTTACAAAGAATTAGTCCTGGAGTCGATTTACTCGGCTAAAGGCGGTGCTCCAGCATGGCCGCAGTCAAATGACTGAAACAAGTAAAAAGAGAAAAAAGAGATATAAAACGCAGGACGTATGTCTGTCTGTGTGTTTGTCATATCATTGAAACTCGAGATCCACCCAACCAATTTGAATGAAATTTTACACATTCATTACATAGGGTCCATGGAGTGTCATGGGCCAAAAAGATTTTCAACTTCTTGCCTGATGCGGGCCCAAGGGCAGATAAACCACATTTTTAAAGCATTTTTTCAGCGTTAAGGCCCGTAACTTGAAGAGTATCCAGTCATTTTCCTTCAAATTTGCAACAAGCATTAATCAGGCTCTTTGAATTGTTGTTGACTAAAAGAATTTCTGATGCCGACTATGGGCCCTCCAAAAATGCAGGTTAATCAGATTTGAGTATACTGCACTGGGTTTAATATCTGTTTTAGGCCATTTTCCGATGATAAAATATTGACACTACTTATGCATTATAAGTAGTGTATGATATTTCATGAAAATCTTTTTGTCCAATTTGGCAGAGGAAATGCGAAGAACATTAAAATTTTTGTCAGCACTCTGTTGATGCTTCATGTTACCATCCCGCACACCACTGGGCCATGTGCATGTGTGTGCAACTGGATAAAGGCACACCAAACCCATTCATGCATTCTCCAGAAGTGCTCTGTTGACATTTCACATTTCCAATCCTGCACAACACAGCATGGCCTGCCAGCATGTCTGCTTTCTATGTCATCCATGTCTGAACTAAAAAAAAAAAAGTGTATATTATCCAAAATGTATCTCTCTTTTATAGGAGTGGCTGTGTGGTTGAGAAGCTTGCTTTTCAACCATGTCACCT
>NC_068995.1:36457666-36458648 GCF_001194135.2 Octopus bimaculoides | reverse complement strand
GTGTATATTATCCAAAATGTATCTCTCTTTTATAGGAGTGGCTGTGTGGTTGAGAAGCTTGCTTTTCAACCATGTCACCTTAGGTTCAGTCCAACTGTGCAGCATGTTGGGAAATTCTCTTTCATTACACCTCTGCTTAATCCCGGGCAATGCCGGGCTGTACTGCTAGTATTTGATAAAGTACTAGAGAGGGATATAGAAGAGAAACAACAATGGGAGCTACTTACATTATAATTGATAAGGTACTGGAGAAGGGAGAAAACAGTGGGAACCACTTATGCTATAATTGATAAAATACTGGAGACAGAGACAGAAAAGAGACAACAATGGGAGCTACTTACAGTATATTTGATAAAATACTGGAGGAAGTAATAGAAGGGAATCAAAAATGCCAATTATATTATAATTCAAGAAATAGGGAGTTCGGTTAAGGGAACAACAGGAACACTAATGATCAAAGCAAACAGAGTATTTGTTTCTTCTGGCTCTTTACATGTTGAATTGTAAATATGACAATGGTAAACCATAGTGGAAACTGTTAACCATTGAAACCCCCAGCATCAGAGATATAGCAACAATCGGTCTATAGAAGGACTTAATAAAGTGCAAAAGAGCTGTAATGATATAGCAGACCTACTAATGATATATCAGACCTACTAATGATCTATCAGACCTACTAATGATATATCAGACCTACTAATGACATATTAGACTTACTAATGATATATTAGACCTACTAATGATATATTAGACCTACTAATGATATATTAGACTTACTAATGATATATTAGACTTACTAATGATATATTAGACTTACTAATGATATATTAGACCTACTAATGATATATTAGACCTACTAATGATATATCAGACTTACTAATGATATATTAGACCTACTAATGATATATTAGACCTACTAATGATATATTAGACTTACTAATGATATATTAGACTTACTAATGATATATTAGACTTACTAATG
>NC_068995.1:36455145-36455785 GCF_001194135.2 Octopus bimaculoides | reverse complement strand
GTGTGTGTGTGTGTGTGTGTGTGTGTGTGTGTGTGTGTGTGTGATTGAGTCTGTGTTTGTCCCCACCACCACTTCACAACCAATGTTGGTGTGTTTACATCCCCACTACTTATCAGTTCAGCAAAAGAGACCAATAGAATAAGTACCTGGCTTTAAAAAAAAATACTGGGGTCGATTCGTTTGACTTCAAATTCCTCAAGGTAGTGCCCCAACATGGCCACAGTCTAATAACTCAAACAAATGAAAAGATTAAAAAAAAAGAAAGATATGGACACAACTGTCACCAAACGAGTGATATGGAAGAGCCAGAGGCTCATAGTCTTCTGTGAATGCTCAACTGAAGTAGTAGCTAAGTTTTGTTACTCAAAATAGAATGGTGTTTCTGTGTAATCACCCTTAGTGATTTATTCTTTAAAATATGGTAATTTTTAACACATCCTCATTGATCTTATTGTACATCTACTGACTGATTCATCTATCGTTACTTTGGCAAATGTGCTTTGGGTATCACTTTAAACTGACCTGTTGTAGTATCATTATTATTATTATTATTATTATTATTATTATTATTATTATTATTATTATTAGTAGTAGTAGTAGTAGTAGTAGTACCTGTTGGGTTCCAGCTGTGGGTTAACTA
>NC_068995.1:36452492-36453602 GCF_001194135.2 Octopus bimaculoides | reverse complement strand
TATTATTATTATTATTATTATTAGTAGTAGTAGTAGTAGTAGTAGTAGTAGTAGTAGTACCTGTTGGGTTCCAGCTGTGGGTTAACTAGTATGTTGTGGAAGAAACTCCAAGCATAAACCCTTACTGTTTTGTGAGTGCTTTGGGAAAGGAAAAGGTTAGAGGAGTCAACCTCGAAAGCAAATCAAACAGCAAGAGCCTCTCCAGAGATCTGTTTACCTTCTTTGAAACCCTTATGGCAACTCCAGGTCAGGTGGAGATTTCCATCCCTGTAAGGCACATTCACTCAGGAGAAGGCCACCCCAATACAAACCTTACTGTTTGCTGGTCACTGCGGCCATTTTATCCTACTGAGCCAGTGTGGTCAAATCTCCAAGTCTAAAGAGAGAGATCAGATTGCATGGACTGATTCTCACTTGAAAACTGCTGAGTGCAGGTGGGAAGAAAAGCTTTGTAATGATGGAGAAGAGATGAAAATGACAGGTACTGGATGATACTGGCAGTCACAGCCTCAACTCTGAATGTATGTAGCTACTCTTCCTTATAATCTTTGGGCATGAAGAACTGCCATCAACTTTGGCAAATGTGATGGAACTGGGTAGTATGATATATTCTTGCGCAAGAGAATACATTTCGCTTTGCTCCAGTTTCCACATTGCTCCAGTTGCTTCTGCTTTGGTGTGGCACCTCTATTAGTTCAGATTTAGCATATGCAAGAACATCAACGACTTTTTTAATGGCTGTGGCACACTGAATGATGATGATGATGATGATGACAATGATGAATAAATTGGTTATTCTTCTGCAATACACAAAATATTAAGCACTTTTTCATACAATTCATACAATGTACTCTTTTAATCTTTTATTCTTTTGCTTGTTTCAGTCATTTGGCTGCGGTAATGCTGGAGCACCGGCCTTAGTCGAGCAAATCGGCCCCAGGACTTATTCTTGGATGCCTAGTACTTATTCTATCAGTCTCTTTTGCCAAAGCGCTAAGTTACGGGGACATAAACACACCAGCATCGGTTGTCAAGCGATGGTGGGCGGGACAAACACAGACATACAAACATATACACATACATACATACATATATATATATATATATATA
>NC_068995.1:36448897-36452243 GCF_001194135.2 Octopus bimaculoides | reverse complement strand
CCATGTGGTTGGTAAGCAAGCTACTTACCACACAGCCACTCCTGTGCTTATATTTAATCATATAAAATATAATAGGAGTTTTTTTAGACATCGAATAACTTTGAAGCCATCTACCCCCACCTCTTTAATAGGAATTGAAGGGGCCCATAGATAAATAATGATTGAGAACCATAGCTTTGTGGCTCATGAAAGACTTAACCTTTATTAATATATATGGTTATATATGCGCTTGTATGTAAATAGTGCCGTAAATTTTTCTGTATTTGTAATTGTATGTGTGTGGGAAGATGAACTGCTTCATGAAACATTGATATATGGTTAAATAGAAATACAAGTGGAGAAATATTGATATGTATGATATTCTAAATATTTTTAAGTGGAAGTTTTGTTGGAATTAGCAAACAAGTACAAACTTGTTATTCTCAAAAGATTTATAGACCAGAATATTAACTGTTTCATAAAGGGATTCATATTGGATCGTCTTTTCAGTAACAATGTTTCCATACAAACAAACAAATAAATGAATAAAAAGAAAACCAAAAACAATTATTGAATTATGAGATGACTGAGTCAATAAAAGGGTATTGGAAAACCAGCTGAGAGGTGGGTGATTGCTATCCTGTTGCTGGTAGTGTATTACATCAGTGGTGAAGATGTTTAGCTTTGAAATAGCAGTTCAATCTATCTGATAGAAAATAAGGAACAATTCACTGCTGTAAACAGTGGAAACACTGTGAAATTGACAAATGTTTTGTTACTGAAGGGAAATAGGTTCCAATTGGTCTTGTGTGGAAGCTAACATGATTAATCCCTTCTTTCATGGGTATCTCTGTTCATATAAAAAAAATCAAGCAATTTATTTAGTTACACTGTGCAACATAATTTTTCTCCTTGAGTAGCAACTGTTATTTCCAATTTGCCTACCTCTAGAAAGTATGAAAAATAGTTAATATTTCCTTCAAATTTTGCTTTTGTTACAATATTTATTCAAACACCAAAGAGTCCCTCTCAACACATGGCTTTGATGCTCCCCTGCTACTCCTGCACACGACCGAGAAATGCACATATTGTTAGCCACTACGGGACATGCTCAACTGGTTAGGGTGAAGCAACTGACAAGTAAATCTGTGGTACTGTGCAGAATATTTGCTATAATGTAATAGAAAATAGATTAGTTTCAAAATATTGAAGTCCACGTCATAAAGGCAAAGTTTGAAGGGAGTAGTAGTCATTTCCTTTTATTTCTAGATAGAAACAAAAAGGAAATAACACTTACTGATCAAAGACAAAAAGAAAGAAACTTTCTGTGCATCAGATAATTATCTGATGAAAATCAAGGAAAGAAGTAAATGTTGTTAAATAGAATAGTTGACCTTGCAGGTTGTCATATAGCCAAGATAGACCCTTAACTTTGAAATGGACAATAAGGGAGCATGCATGTGGTCCCTGCTAGAAACAACAATCAAATATCCCATAAATCACACCCTGCCATCTTTAAAAAGGGATACATTGGATAATTAGACACCCCTAAAAAGATGAAATTGTTACATTTGGAATGCCTTTGGTTATAGAAACAGGAGCACAATGAACTTGGCATGATGAAAATTTCTGCTCAGTGGGTGCCACGTCTCCTGACACCTGATCAAAAGGACACCAGTCTGATCACATCACAAGAAAATTTGACATTGTTTGAACCAGGTGGTTTCCTTGAATGTTTCCTAAGCCAGGATGAGTGTTGGTTTCATCACTTTGAGCCAGAGTCAAAGAGACAATCCAAGCAGTGGAAACACCCCTCCTCAACTGCACCAAAAAAGGTCATGGTCATTTCATCTGCCAGAAAGTGACAACCTTTGGTTTTTGGGGGATGCAAAAGGCATTGTTTTTTATTGACTATCTTCAAAAGGTTCACACCATCAATTGCTAAGACAGTTCTGAAAGATGGAAGAAGTATGTGGATTGCAAGGGGGATTATGTTGAAAAATAACTTCATTTGGTCACATTCCAGGAGAATATCAAGGTCAGCCTATGAACTTTTCAGACAATCCTTGTAAGTAAAGCTGTGGAACAAAGAACAACTAATAATATATTGCCAGGAAAAACTAACTGGAATGATCTTCCTATTTTCCAAAAAATATTACTGAGGGTAAAAATGTAAACCCCATTTTGGGGTCAACGAGTAACCAAAGTTCACTATCATGTATTTTGTCATATTGACTTCAAATTTTGTCACAAGGCCAGCAGGTCTGGAGGAGGGGCTAAATTGATTAAATCAACCTCAGTGTTCAAGTGGTACTGATTTTACTGACCCCCAATGCTCAACTGGTACTTATTTTATTGACCCTGAATGGATGAAAGGCAAAGCTGACCCCAGCGGAATTTGAACTCAGAATGTAAATTCAGACAAAATGCTGCTAAGCATTTTTCCTGGCATGCTGACAAATTCTACTAGCTCACTGCCTTATGTATTTTGTCATATTATCAATACAAATATTGTTGGAAAAATGACCATCTGTTGGTAACATTGCTTGACATCAGGGAGTAAAGCAGGAATGCTTCATGTTAGCCAGTTTTGTATGGACTGACTTTCAGAGCTACAGCTCTAAATGACTGGCGTGTTATGTACAGGCATGGCAGGGTGATTAAGAAGCTCACTTTGCAACCACATGGTCTTGTGTTCATTTTCATTGTGCAGCACACATAGGGCAAATATCTTCTACTATAGCTCCAGACCAATCAATACCTTGTGAGTGAATTTCGTAGATGAAAGCTGTATGGAAACAAGTTGTGTGTGTGTAGGTTTGGGTTTATTTCTTCCTTGCTACCACTTGACAACTAGTGTTGGTTTGTTTATGACCCTCTAAATAGCTTAGTGGTTCAGCAAAATAGAATGATAAAATAAATACCAGACTTTTAAAAGTAAGTCTTAAAGGCAATTGTTCAACTAACTCCTTCAAGGTGATGCCCCAGAATGGCTGCAGTTTAATGACCAAAACATGTAGAAACATAAAAAATAAAAAGACGTTATACAGTCCATTTGCTACTAACACTTGCTTCAAGAATTCTTGTAATGTCCTGTTGCAATATATATATATATATATACACATCATCATCATCATCATCATCGTTTAACGTCCGCTTTCCATGCTAGCATGGGTTGGACGATTTGACTGAGGACTGGTGAAACCGGATGGCAACACCAGGCTCCAGTCTGATTTGGCAGAGTTTCTACAGCTGGATGCCCTTCCTAACGCCAACCACTCAGAGAGTGTAGTGGGTGCTTTTACGTGTCACCCGCACGAAAACGGCCACGCTCGAAATGGTGTCTTTTATGTGCCACCCGCACAAG
>NC_068995.1:36447549-36448427 GCF_001194135.2 Octopus bimaculoides | reverse complement strand
ATATATATATATAGTTTTAAGGAAAAGAACCAAGGTTTAGGAACTCATCGATAAAAATCCACTGTCACATATAGAAAAAATTTATAATTAAAAGCACAATAAATAAGTATAATATAATACAAAGTAAATATAAGATCAAGATAATAAAATGACTACATGTGTTTCATATCCAATTTTCAAATAGAAAGAAATTTAAATCGATTAAAATCGATTAAAACTATTGAAAATCAATTCTATTCAAAAATATAGCTAATCTTCAGGTCAAAATACAACAATAATAATAAATGAATGTATATATCAACCAACAATAAATAACAAATAAATGTATATAAAATACTTATTATATAGAGATAGAAAAATATTATTAAAATATCAAAATAATAACCATTCAATGATCAATCCTACATCCATTATGAAATAAACTAATAAATATATTACATATAAAAACCAACTAAACAAATTTTTCCGTTTAAAATACAATTTGAACAAAGTTTAAGGTTAAAATAATAAAGATATTATTACCACATATTTAAACGATGCAATAGTTTAAGCTAGGCTATTTATGACTAAAAACAGTTATTTATAAGACATCTAGTGAAAATATTCCGTATAGTATAGGAAATTAACATAAAAAGACTAGGTATTTATCACATAAAACAGTATTAATCGAAAATATTTCGAACCTAATCAAATCAAAGTCTTATATTAGGCTAAAATGGTACTCTAATTTCAAAATAATTTAGTGTTAAATGAGGTATCGATTAAAATTATCATTAAAAATCAATCGAATAATAAAAAAAATACAAGAATATTTATTTATTCCAAATAATAATATAAAATCGTAAACATATATGTATACATACATATATATATATATA
>NC_068995.1:36447297-36447539 GCF_001194135.2 Octopus bimaculoides | reverse complement strand
TATATATATATATATATATATATATATATATATATATATATATATGCATTTGAGGTGTATCAAAAAGATCTATGACTAGTTATTTTTAATAAAAAAGAACTTATTTATCTTAATTTGCAGAGGAATTTGTAGTGGGTAGTTCAGCTTAATCGGTCAAAGCATCGTGACATGTAATCACGGGGATGTGAGTTCGAGTCCACAGCTAGCCACCTACACTTTTCTCCGCAAAATAGGGGTTGTTT
>NC_068995.1:36441721-36447287 GCF_001194135.2 Octopus bimaculoides | reverse complement strand
GCCACCTACACTTTTCTCCGCAAAATAGGGGTTGTTTATCCTGTTCAGACTATATTATTAGCATTATTCTGCGATTGAGAATTTAAAAAAAATCACTTCTTATTTACTTAAGTTTTAACATCATCTCCTTTGAAATAAGCAACAATACACTGGTCTTAGCATTTTGCCACTTTTGGAATCCAGCCTGGAAGCCCTTTTCTGTAAGCAAGTGAAGGACCATCTGCAATTCTCTCTGGATCTTGCTGACAATGTTAAAATGGTGGCCTTTGAGCTGCATCTTCATCTTAGGGAAGAGATGGAAGACTGCAGGTACTAAATCTAGTGAATAGGGCAGATGTGGGAGCAATACTATGTTGTTTTTGGTATGAAACTCACAAGTGAGGAGAGCTTGATGACAGGGTGCATTGTCATCGTGAAGAATCCAATTATTAGTGCTCCACAGATCCTATCACTTTCACTGAATGTCCTCCCTCAAATGCTTCAAAATGTCATGGTGGAACTTTTGATTGATGGTCTGGTCCTGGTGAACGAATTCTCAAAGCACAGTACCACATTTCTGGGGGTGGTACCTGTAGCAGGTCTTCCAGATCACCCATCATCTTCCAAAGACATTCTTCTGCTTTTGAAGCACCTGTGCCACTTGAAACATTGCGTATGACCCATTGCCCCATTGCCATAAGCTTGCCGAAGCATGCTCAATGTCTTTGTAGCAGACTTCTGAAGTTTAATGCGAAATTTCACTTTGGCTCTTTGTTCCAACTTCCTGTTCATGACAAAATCACATAATACAGCATAAACATGATCACAAAAACACAAATTTCACGTGTAAAGTAAACACAGCGATGACCTCATGATGGTCACTGCTAGCTCTCACTGCACATGTAACTGTGTACTGCCATCTGTTGGTATGCAACAGAATTAGTCTGAGAACTTTTTGACACCACCTCATACATAGAGTAGTTAATCAGCAGATCAGTCTGGCATCAAGCAAAATACGCTGCGGTGTTTGTTTGTGTTCCTTCACATGAATTTTGTTAGCATCAATTTTGCCTTTCATCATTTAATGATGAAAGAGTGAGAGAAGAAAAAAAAATACATAGATACAAACAGTGTAATACGTAAACCCACATACTCATACACACAAGACACACATGCACATACTTAAGACAGAATGAGAAAAAATAAAGAAAGAAATAAGTAAACAAACAAATGAAAAAACAACTAAATAGAAGACACAAGTACAGAGTAGTAAGTAAAGCCGTACACATGCACACAAACATACATTCTAAACACATAGACACACACACACACACACACACACACACACAGGTACAGATAAAAACACATGCACAGATAAGGATACACACCACAGAAGGAATGGACTAAATAGAGCAAAAGGAGACATGTGGGGTGGAAAGTTACTGAAGAGGTCACAGGATGTGTGACAAAAGATTCCAGACAAAGGACACTAAAACAATAATAATAATAATAATAATAAAACTGAAGTGAAGAATGAGTATATAGTGCATGTGTTTATTGGGGAGGTGGGGATGGCCATCCCCAAATATAACAGCATCTGTTGCAATGCATGATTTCACAGGAATCTTGCAAAACAAATTCGTGAACATAACAATAAATATTGATACATCTATTTTCAGTCAGCAAAGTTTCTATTGCAACCTGTAATTTACTTCACTGACTTTTCCTGGGAAAGGCTTAAACATTACAACTTCTTACTACCACTGATCTATCAATTTGAGTAATTTTTTTTTACCAATGTAACAACTTTTATTATTGTCTTTAGGTGGTGGTAACACAGTGATATTTGCAGTAGCAGCAGCAGCAGAAACAGCAGCAGCAGAGACAGTAGTAGTAGTAGTAGTAGGAGGAGGAGGAGGAGGAGTTTATCTTTGATCTCAATATTAACTAATCTCATGTCTGGCAGCCTGTTATTTATCCATCTTGTTTATCCATATAATATAGATAATTAGTAGATGTTTCATAGATAATTACAGTGAAACTGATGTTAATTGATAGAACATTTAGTCTAACTTGGCTTTGTGTGTTTAGAAAGACTCTAGTGTTACTTTTTAACTGGTTTCTCATAATTGACTGCTTGTTATATCATGGTGGAATCATATTAATTATTTAAATGACAATCCATCAATGTTATATTTTCTTTTATTTGTTATTCCGCCCTCCCCACAAAAAAGAAGCTATGACCTGACTGAATTGTTAGCACATCAGATAAAACACCTTGCAATATTTCTAACAATTTAGGTGGTGAGCTGGCAGAATCATTAGCACGCAAGGCAAAATGCTTAGCAGCATTTCGTCCATCTTTACATTGTGAGTTCAAATTCCACTGAGGTTGACTTTGCCTTTCATCCTTTCATGGTTGATAAGATGAGTGCCAGTTGAGCATTGGGGTTGATGTAATCAACTTACCCCTTTCCTGAACTTGCTGGCATTGTGCCAAAATTTGAAATCAATATTTCTTTCAGCTCTTTCAGAATTCAAGCTTTTCATCCTTTTGTGGTTGAGGCATAGGAGTGGCTGTGTGGTAAGTAGCTTGCTTACCAACCACATGGTTCTGGGTTCAGTCCCATTGTGTGGCACCTTCGGTAAGTGTCTTCTACTATAGCCTCGAGCCGACCAAAGCCTTGTGAGTGGATTTGGTAGACGGAAACTGAAAGAAGCCTGTCGTATATATGTATATATATATGTATGTGTGTGTATATGTTTGTGTGTCTGTGTCTGTCCCCCCCAACATTGCTTGACAACTGATGCTGCTGTGTGTACGTCCCCGTAACTTAGCGGTTCGGCAAAATAGACCGATAGAATAAGTACTAGACTTCCAAAGAATAAGTCCTGGGGTCGATTTGCTCGACTAAAGGCGGTGCTCCAGCATGGCCACAGTCAAATGACTGAAACAAGTAAAAGAGTAAAAGAGTATATCGGGAGTCAATGGTAGCAGCTAACACCCAACCATTCAAAAATGATGGGTTTTGTGCTAACAGTAGAAGCAGGCACGGATTAAGACCCACAGAAGCCTTAAGCACTTACAAGATCTTTATGTCCCCATCGTCATCATCATCATCGTCGTTTAACGTCCGCTTTCCATGCTAGCATGGGTTGGACGATTTGACTGAGGACTGGTGAAACCAGATAGCTACACCAGGCTCCAATCTGATTTGGCAGAGTTTCTACAGCTGGATGCCCTTCCTAACGCCAACCACTCAGAGAGTGTAGTGGGTGCTTTGGCAACGGCCACGCTGAAAATTTCGATTTCGCTTGCCCCAAATTAGTCTTCGCAAGCTGAGTTTCATGTCCAATGAGGGAGACGACGTTGGCATAGGTGCCAGTTGTCAAATTTAACTCGATTTCGATTTCACTTGCCTCAACAGGTCTTCGCAAGTGGAGTTTAGTGTCCAATGAAGGAAGGAAGGTACGCATAAGTGGACTGGCTGGGCCTTAGATTTAGGTCTCACTTGGCTTACCGGGTCTTCTCACGCACAGCATATTTCCAATTGGCAGAGTTTCTACAGCTGGATGCCCTTCCTAACGTCAACCACTCAGAGAGTGTAGTGGGTGCTTTTACATGCCACCGGCACGAAGGCCAGTCAAGCGGTACTGGCAATGGCCATGCTCAAAATGGTGTATTTTATGTGCCACCCGCACAAGAGCCAGTCCAGGGGCACTGGCAATGATCTCACTCGAAGGTCCTTACACATGCTGCGGGCACAAGTGCCAGAAAGGCTACGCTGGGCACAGGTGCCATCACGATTTCGATTTCGCTTGGCCCAATAAGTCTTCGCAATCTGAGTTTTGTGTCCAATGAAGGAGACGGCGTTGGCATGGGTGCCAGTCGTCGAATTTAACTCGATTTCAATTTCACTTGCCTCAACAGGTCTTCGCAAGTGGAGTTTAGCGTCCAATTTAACTCGATTTCGATTTCACTTGCCTCAACAGGTCTTCGCAAGTGGAGTTTAGTGTCCAATTTAACTCAATTTCGATTTCACTTGCCACAACAGGTCTTCGCAAGTGGAGTTTAGTGTCCAATGAAGGAAGGTACGCATAAGTGGACTGGCTGAGGTCATAGATTTAGGTCTCACTTGGCCCATATATATGTAATAAAGTAATTCAAAATATAAACAATAATAAGCTATAAAATAAATTTTAATTTTTTTTAATGAAACAAAACTAGCAGTAAGATGGAAAATGATGTTCATATTTGTATACTTCCACTTTATATTTAAAAAATCTTTCTTGTACATTTCTTTTAATTGCAAAGTCTTTCATCAGATCCTCACTATGACACTATGAACACTTTAGAATTACATTTCTGACCATATAAACCACTTTGAATATGAGGGGCTGTCAGAAAGTTCCTGGCATTGGGTAAAAGAAAATACATATTACAGCAGTCCTTCAGTTTTTCTAAGCCCTGTCAAAGAACTTGGAAGGTTGGGCCTCCAACCAGGCCTTTCATGATACCCTTAAAGCCAGGAACTTTTCAGCATCCCCTTGTATATCTCTTTGCAGCTTCTATTTGTCATTTCTCATTACTGTTCTGCCCCTTCTGCTAAATGTGAGTTAGTCATGCACACCCTCTACAAGAACCTGCTCTGATCCTCCCCTTTCTCTCATACTTTAACCCCTTGTCCCTTAACATGAAATTGACCCCTACTTCATGCAGGAGTTTGTAGTACTGGAAGTGGCATGGTAACCTCAGTAGTGCTGGTAGCATGATAAAAAAAAAAAGCACCCAGTACACTCTGTAAAGTGAGTGGCATTAGGAAGAGCATCCAGCCATAGAAACCATGCCAGAGCAGACACTGGAAAATGATACAGTCCTCAGATTCACTGGATCCTGTCAAACTGTGCAACTTATGTCAAGCATGCAACATGGATGTTAAATGATGATGACGACGGTGGTATGGTGGTGGTGGTGGTGGTTGTGGTCGTGGTGGTAGTGGTGATATATATAAATGTGTGTGTGAGTGTGTGAGAACACAATCTTCATCTTCAACTGATGGCCATTCTCACAAATAATTTCTTAGCTAATGAGACTGTCTCTTTTCTTTATAAAGATAAACTGATATTTCCAGGTATGAAAAATAAAATTGTTTTATTTAGTCTGTTGTGTTGTTGTAGTTTTTGCCATTGCCCTGTGTTGTAATCCAATGTTGGACTGTTATAACACCCACTTTGGTATAGCAGTATAGTTAGTTAGACAGGTAAGACATAACTATCTATGACTGACTCCTTGATATCACAATATTTGTAATGACTAGCACATGCCACTTGTCACATGGGACGGGTGTTCCATTATTATTATTATTATCCCCATAACATCCTGAACATACAGTGGGTTTAGATCAGTGGTTCTCAACCAGGGTCTGTAAAAGATTTTGCTGTTAAAATTCATGTGCAATAAAATTGGTTATAACTTCGACAAAACAAAATATTTCAACAATATTTTTATAGGAATAATATCAATGTTGTCTTCGACATATGTTGGAAGTAAAAGAATTTGAATAACACCTGCGTTTAACTTCATTTA
>NC_068995.1:36433001-36441144 GCF_001194135.2 Octopus bimaculoides | reverse complement strand
ATTCAAAAGGGTTTTTTTAACCCATTATTTATATGCTTTCTTTTTATTTCTAGCTTTATGGGCTTTGAGATTCACTGTCCCAAAAAATAAAATAATTTTACATTCTCTTGAAAGTTTATAAATTCTTATGATGACAATCTGTTTTTTTTTCCGCTTTTTAAACCAACAAAAAAAATGTTGGAAATTAGCTATTTTTCCCCCCTATCACCTTCTTAATGAGTAAATAATTTGTTTATATTCTTTATCACCAGGATAGCACTAAAAAGATAAAATCAAATAAAAAGACTGATCTTTAATATCGTTGTGGGTTTGGCTTGGGAGGGGGGGGGTTTGGTCTGTAAGAAAACTGCTTTTTGATGTTACTTTACATTCTACACTTATCTGAATGTTTTATTAGACAATGAAGGGTCGAGGAAGGAGGAAAATTGTTGGCATGCATAAAGGATTAATTGACCCTAACCCAGCCCCGTTTATTTTATCCATTGAATACATCTTTCTTAAGACAGTAAAATATGACTTGACGGAGTTTTGGCTGCTGTTTCTAGCAGATCGATTAACTCCCAAGAAGACCCCTTCTTTGTTGTTGCTGTTGTTGTTACTTCTATTTTATGCAGGTTAAAGCAAGGAGTAATGTAGTCCGGAAGTTCTGCGAATGCTCCTGGCAACTGTTGCTAAGGTGTTACGTCTCACCAATAATAAACAGGTTCCAAGTGTTGTTTATTTGTTTTGTTAATGTTGTTTTCATCGTAATGACGCCGCTACCCTGACAACAGTTGTGTTGTGTTACAGTTTATTCCCGTCCATTTCCAAGCTTCGGTGTTAATTTTGTATCTTTCAAGAAGACTAGTGTGTGTGTGGCACAACTTATTTCTCAGGGCTGATTTCGATATTTTCATACGTATTTCTGTATTTTGGGAACTGAGAATATTTGAAGCTTGAATTTAACCATGGCTCTGAAATGTATTTGTAACATATGCACTTGTGGGTAAGTCACTACATTTATTTTGGACTATCGCTATAGTCTGTCATCGAACACAAAATTAATTCACGTACAATGTGCATGTTTGTCCTACATATGCAGTCATTCTTCTCGCTACATATAAAAACATGCACAAAGAGACAGGTACTCAGACATACATATGCACATATGCAGGTATGTCCCACCGATAACTTATTTCCTAATAATTTTAGAAAAATGGATATTTCCCAAAGAAAATTTTCTACAAATACTTTCAGACGGTGTAGATTCCGATTGTTTATATTAGAAGTTGTGAAATTTTTCTTTCATGGGTTGAAGAGAGAGGAGTTTCGAAAAATTCACAAGGGTCGGCTTTATTACCTCATAATTAGCAGAAAATTAGATATTTTTAAATCAGCGGTTCTCA
The DNA here is from genome assembly GCF_001194135.2 of Octopus bimaculoides. Lineage (NCBI taxonomy): Eukaryota > Metazoa > Mollusca > Cephalopoda > Octopoda > Octopodidae > Octopus > Octopus bimaculoides. The sequence goes on along the minus strand of NC_068995.1, from coordinate 36,439,759 downwards.
ACCGTGGGGAGGGGGTGGGGGGTCTACGCAACAAAATAATAAATTGGGGACCCACGATAGCATTTTAAGTGCCCTGAAAAATTTTGCTTTAGCCGTATGTATTGGCATGTATTGCAAGAAATATTTTACATAGTTCAACCTACACTTGTGAATGTGGGGAAAACAAAATAGGGATTTTGAAAGGAATTTCTATAGAACTAGTTTTTAGATCGAATAGCTATGGCAGTCCACTAAATAAAATAGTAATCAAAGGAGCTCATAGATAATTGTTTTTTTTTTATGTAAATATTAAAAAAGAAAAAGTTCCATTTCTAAAGATGAGGCATTTTTTTCTTTAACACTAATTAATAGTATTTACCGTTTTACAAAATTAAATTAGAAAATTCTTTTCTACTCTAGGCACAAGGCCCGAAATTTTGGGGGAGGGGGGGCCAATCGATTAGATCGACCCAGTACGCAACTGTTACTTAATTTGTCGACCCCGAAAGGATGAAAGGCAAAGTCGACCTCGGGGGAATTTGAACTCAGAACATAAAGACAGACGAAATACCGCTAAGCATTTCACCCAGCGTGCTAACGTTTCTTATTTCTTTATTGTCCACAAGGGGCTAAACATAGAGGGGACAAACAAGGACAGACAAAGGGGTTAAGTCGATTACATCGACCACAGTGCGTAATTGGTACTTAATCTATCGACCCCGAAAGGATGAAAGGCAAAGTCGACCTCGGCGGAATTTTAACTCAGAAAGTAACGGCAGACGAAATACCGCTAATCATTTTGCTCGGCGTGCTAACGTTTCTGCCAGCTCGCGGCCTTATTAAATTAGAAAATTTGACAAAACATAGAATACAGTTGAAAAAATTAAAATTAAAAAAAAAAGAGAGAAAGAAAAAAGAGAAATAAGAATAGTTGAGAACCCCTGTTTTAAATGAAATTTACTACAAATACCTTTCAAATAGTGTAGATTACAATTATATATGAATTTGATGTGAAAAAGCAATTAGTGGACGCCCACACATACATACTGACATACATCACGTAAGTTTTTCAAAATTTCAAGTTTCATTTTGTGTGTGTGTGTGTATAATCATGTATGTGTTCGCGCCCACCAATGGGTTTTCCACATTAATTTCCAATATAATTGTAATCTACACCTTCTGAAAGGTATTTGTAGAAAAATTCCATTTAAAAATGCCGAATTTTCTGCAAGCTAGGAGAAAACAAAGCTGACTTGTGAATTTTCCTCTCCCCACCGTCGGAAAAAAATTTCACAATAAATTCCAATATGATCAGTAAAAAAAAAAATTCATTAAAAAGAGATCAATTTCTTTAAAGGTTATGAGGAAACAAAGTCGGTGGGGCACACTTGTGTAGGTATGCCTTGTAGATATATAAAGACAAGACGAAATTAGTAATTTTTAATTTCTTGTTATTTTTCCCTACCTGTCTGAAACCATTACATTACAAGAACTGTACCATCATTTTTACCGTTGCATCATCTTTGGGAGTAAAAATTGGCCAAGTTGAGAGGGTTTGATACATAGGTGATAGGTACTTTTTTTTTCCCCAAGAAATTTAACTTTGACTCGATTGTAATTGAGGTTGCTAATAAAACATCTGGATAGTTTTTCATGTTTAGCAATCAATATTCTTTACCCTGTTGGATTCCAAGTCAATATTTTCCTTCACTTATGTCTGATTTAATAATTTTCACTTTTCAAAAAAATTTTGTCTTAACTGGGGCAAAATGAATAATGACTAATTTCAGTTATTTCTTTCTCTAACTGCATGGTGTGTAGATATATCTAGAAAAGAGCCACTCCAGTAGAGTGCGAACACATACACCGATAGCTTTTTCACTGCAAATTAAGTAAATGCCCCAAACATATACTGGTTGATTTAATATAATAATAACAGCTCATTCCAAAAAATGTTGCTGAGTAAGAACGTAAGAAATATCATAAATGCAAAATATTATTTATCTGGATTCGTTATATTTTAAATGATTTATAAAACATATTGATTAATATCCAGTTTTCCTTGTGGCAAATAGTTTTGACTCTTTACATTCTGAGTTCAAACCTGTCTTGTCATTTATTCTTCCGGGGTCTATAAAAGAGATATCAGTTGACTACAGTCGGTATAATAGTCTGTACATTCGAAATTTGGTAGCCTTGGTTGAACTTTAGAAACCAGTGTTAATGTATACTTTAACACCCGGCCACCAAAACAAAGCAAAAATAAAAATGTAATAGGTGTAAAAAAAATATATGTATTAAACAAATATGAAAACAAAAATTTGCACCAACGAACCAGGAGGTGGGGAGAGGACTTTTGGAAAATTCACAAGATCCGATTTTTTCCCTCATAACTTTTAGGAAAATGGATAACTTTTAATGGCAAAACGGAAAAGAGGTTGTGTGAGATTTGGCTGTTATTTCTAGCATGTGGATAGACTACTCAAAGGCTGCTTATTTAATGTACAGGTGCACCCAGTTTTGATTTCGAAGTATTTAAAAAGTTATTTGGAAATCAGGAAAGACTCATCCCCCAACCCCATATATTTTCTAAATGCCCTTTCAAGTTTCATTTTGTAGAAAGAAAAAAAAAAGACACTTCAAAAATTTCGGCAAGACTTTCAGTTGCATAATGTACACACACACACACATACACACATATATATGTTGGCACTCCGTCGGTTACGACAACGAGTATTCCAGTTGATCCAATCAATGGAGCAGCCTGCTCGTGAAATTAACGTGCAAGTGGCTGAGCACTCCACAGACACGTGTACCCTTAACGTAGTTCTCGAAGAGATTCAGCGTAACACAGAGTGTGACAAGGCTGGCCCTTTGAATTACAGGCACAACAGAAACAGGAAGAAAGAGTAAGAGAAAGTTGTGGTGAAAGAGTACAGCAATGTTCACATGTGAATTTTCCGAAAGTCCTCTCTCCACCCTTCAGAAAGCATTTTCCTGACAGATTTTTTTATAATCGTAATCTATGCTGTTTGAAAGGTATTTATATAAAATTTCATCAAAAGATACCCGTTTTCCTAATAGTTATGAGGGAAAAAATCGGATCTTGTGAATTTTCCAAAAGTCCTTTCCTCACTCCCACCCTCCGTTCATTGGCACAAATTTTTGCTTTCATATTCGTTTAATACACATTTTTTTCACCTATTACACTTGTTTTATTTTTTGCCTGTTTTTTTCGGTGGCTGTTTGTTAAAGTAAATATTAACCGAAACCAGTATCTCTTTGTTCTGTGTGTAATATTTCAGATCTATTCTACCGCATATCTCTGACCGTGACTATCGTGTCTTTTTATATATGAAGGTCTACATAGTCTCATGTGGAAATTTGGCTATATTTACTTGCAGATTGAGTGATCCTAGCCCTCGTTGGCTTCTACTTTGAGTTGCCCAGGTTAGCCATAATTGGGCAGACCTACGATTAAATGTAATTCCAGCCGTGACTGTCCCATCTTTCCCCAATCAAAGACTTATGTCTCTCTAGTTCTCCCATGACTAATATGGTAGTGGGCAGGGAACCTTAAGTGTTGGCAATAAAATCTGAAAGTTGCTAGTTGGTGCTTGAAATATGGGTCATAGATTAAGCAAAGCAAATGGTCACTAATTCTCATGGGTGAGGGAACATTATCTTTACTGAAACAACGGTAGTTGTGTTGTATAATCATAAATAAACCCATTTATAATACTTACTCTATGTTCAGTTGATCCTATCCCTGCAAACTGATTTCGAGAGCAGTTTTCAATTTCTGGCAAAGTTAGTTTAATTAACTTATGCTGCTAATACTTCTTAATACTTTGCTTTCACGTTTCGTTTTGTAGATATATATGATGTGTATCATAGTGTAATGGGTTTGTGCCTACCAATTGTTTTTCTTCATTAAATTCTGATATGATTGTAATATACATCATCTGAAAGGTATTTGTAGAAGATCTCATTAAAAAGAATCCAGAATTTTACTTCAAGCTATGAGGAAACAAATCTGAATTTTTGTGAATTTTCTGAAACTCCTCTCCCTACTTTTAGAAAATAAATTTCATATCAAATTCTGCACCATATTGGAAAAATATTTGCAGAGAATTTCATTTAAACTATCCATTTTTCTGACAGTTTTGAGGGAAACAAAGTTGGTGGCAGGGGCACACTTGTGTAGGTATCACAGAAAAATAAATATGTACGAATGTCGCCTTTCCTATATTCTAAAACAGGAGTCCCCAACCACCAGACTGCACAGAGGGAATAAATTTTAAATGTTATTTCTATTTTATTGACTATCACAGTATGCAGAGTGTTTTTACACTATATATGTATTCTTTTCTACTCTAAGCACAAGGCCCGGAATTTTGGGGGTGAAAGTGAAAGTAACAGACATGTTTTGACATTTTAGAATCTCCTCAGTGAAGTATATTCACTTGGCATGACTAAGAGTGATTGATACATGTGTGTGTGTGTGTGTGTGTGTGTGTGTGCCCTAGCACATCTTCACCATCCTTCTTCTCTTCTAACTGGGGTAACTATGTATCTGCCCTACAGAGATACACAGTTACCTGTTCCTGTCCCTCTATCATACTTTAACCTCTTATCACTAAGGCACAAAGCCACCTCCCCCAACTGCTACTTCCCACCTCAGTTGAGGGGTCTTGCCTTGTGAATTACTTGGTGACTTGACTATTACTAGTGCCACGTACAAAGCACCCAGTACACTCTTTAAAGTGGTTGGCATTAAGAAGGGCACTCAGCCATAGAAATCATGCCAGTTTGACTCAGCTCCATATGACTTAGTTTCATGGGCATGTAGGATAAAAGGCGGTAAGCTGGCAGAAACGTTAGCACGCCGGGCGAAATGCTTAGCGGTATTTCATCTGTCGCTACGTTCTGAGTTCAAATTCCGCCGAGGTCGACTTTGCCTTTCATCCTTTCGGGGTCGATTAAATAAGTACCAGTTACGCACTGGGGTTGATATAATCACCTTAATCCGTTTGTCTGTCCTTGTTTGTCCCCTCTGTGTGTAGCTCCTTGTGGGCAGTAAAGAAATAGGGCATGTAGGATGAATCTGATGAGATGTTTGTCCTATGTACCCACAAAACTTTTCATAAGTCATTTAGAACTGAGTCAAACTGTTATTAAAAATATAATGTAGCTCCCACTAAATGTATTGAGTACTGCTTTCTTTTATTTGTAGGCAGATGTTAAACTATGATGATGATGATGATGATATATATATATGTGTACCATCCAAGAATCCCTGAGTCAGAAAAAATATGCACCTGTATATTTGTCAATAGAGTGGGTGTATTAATCAAAGTGTACAGTATTATATATCCATTACAGCCAATCTTACCAATCAGTTTCACACTTGGAGTTCAGAGGAACGTTAGATAACCTGATTATGTAACACTGCGCTCTTCAGAGATGGCAATTATGGAATGAAAGAGAGAGCAGTCACCATATTTCATTCTATAACTGCTGTCACTGAAGAGTGCAGGGTTGCATAACTGGGCTGTTATCTAACACTCTGTTAGATCCCTTGTACAAAACTCATTGGTTAATATATGTACACATATTTAAATTCAGTATGGGTATAAAACTTGTAGCTTACTTTACAAAGCTCCTCCACAAGTTTTAGCTAACAAATGCTATCATACAGCGAAATTGATATTTCACAAGATACACATCTCTAATTCTGTGATATCTGTAAAGTTTATACAAAAGTATGAATAATAGAAAACGGATTGAGCAACATACATAACTCTACAATTGTTTCAGTGTAGATTTGCCAGTAGAGTCATTGTCAAAATAGTATATAAAATATAAATTAATGCATATGGCAGAATTGCTAGCATGCCAGACAAAATTCTTAGTGGTGTTTCATTTGTCTTTATATTCTGAGTTCAAATCCTGCCAAAGTCAACTTTGTTTTCCATCCTTTTGGAGTTGATAAATTGAGTACCAGTCAAGTACTGGGATTGACATTATCAGCTAATCTCCCACACTATGAATTTTGTGCCTCGTGGCTGTTCTAAAGAGGATTATTATTATATTTCAACAACATTGGCGAGTTCTGCCTCTTTGAGTGTTGCTAGAATAATAATGATGATAATAATGATAATAATAATAATAATAATTATAATTATAACAATAATGATTTCAAATTTTTGCCACAAGCACAGCTTGGAGGAGGGGATTAAGTTGATTACATCGACCCCAGTGTTTCTCTGGTACTTAATTTATCGACTCCAAATGAATGAAAGGCAAAGTCGACCTCAGTGGAATTTGAACTCATAACGTAGCAATGGGTGAAATACCACTAAGCATTCCATGCCAGCATGTTAATGATTCTGCCAGCTCACCACCTTAAAAATAATAATAATAATAATAATAATAATAATAATAATAATAATAATAATTATAATTATAATCCTTTATACTATAGGCATAAGACCTGGATTTGTGTGGAGGGGGATGGATGATCACATTGACCCCAGTACGTGACTAGTACTTAATTTATTGACCCCGAAAGGATGAAAGGCAAAGTCAACCTCGGCAGAATTTGAACTCAGAACATAACAATGGGTGAACAAAAGAAATAATGATGATGATGATGATGATGTTAATTTATATTTTATATAATGCTTCAGCAATGTTTCTGCTTGTGAATCTATGTTGAAATAATTGTTGTGTTATGTAATGAAGTGTGTTGCTCAAGCCAATATATATATATATAC
>NC_068995.1:36427816-36432886 GCF_001194135.2 Octopus bimaculoides | reverse complement strand
ACACACACACACACACACACACACACACACACACACACACACACATATGTAAATATTGAACAATGCAAATGAGTGTTCAACACTGCATTGGTGGATAAATATTCTTTATTTGTGCATTAAGGCTACCATTGGTTTTATGCAATAAAAATATTTTAACAATTCTTTAAACTGATCACATAGAAAGATTTGTGTTTGTCTCCATTTTGGATTAAAACATGAAATCCAAAATGGTGACAAACACCAATTTTTCTATGTGATCAGCTTCAAGAATTGTTAAGATATTTTTTAACATGAGACCTATATTAGCCTTAATGCACAAATAAAGTGTGTGTGTGCATGCACGTACATATAGTGAAAGAAAATAGTTAGTGAGTGAGAGAAAGAGAGAGAGAAAGGAATGTAGTGACTCTTAATTATGAATGTCAGCAATATTTTAATTATAGGGCATTGAAAAATTTTGATGAACTGAGATGAGTTTTCATCTTATAATTATTTGGCTAATCTCTGTTGCTCAAAGGTTTTCAATTCACTGGTTTAAATATGACAGACATTAACATATTTATATTTAGTGCGTAAAGCACTCCTTTTGCCCCATTCTTGAAATATTTTCTGTCAGCTAATTGGGTTGGTATTGGTTTCACTTGTGGCAACAGGATGGTTTTATTTTTTTCTTGACCTACTTACATTTCAACATAGGAGTCCATCCACTTGTTGTTGTTGTTGTTGTTGTTGTTGTTGTTCTTCTTCTTCTTCTTCTTCTTCTTCTTCTTCTTCTTCTTCTTCTTCTTCTTCTTCTTTTTCTTCTTCTTCTTCTATGCTATTCATCATCATCATCATCATCGTTTAACGTCCGCTTTCCATGCTAGCATGGGTTGGACGATTTGACTGAGGACTGGTGAACCAGATGGCTACACCAGGCTCCAATCTGATTTGGCAGAGTTTCTACAGCTGGATGCCGTTCCTAATGCCAACCACTCAGAGAGTGTAGTTACACTAATTAGGACAATTGTATTGATACACTATACCAGAGATTTTGAACCTGATTCATTTGCCATTTTAAAAAAAAGCAATCGAATTATTATTATTATCATCATTACTATTATTATTATTATTATTATTATTATTATTATTATTATTATTATTATTATTATTATTATTATTATTATTACTATTATCATTAAGGCAGTGAGCTGGCAGAAGCATTAGCACACTGAGCAAAATGCTTAGTGGTATTTCATCTGCTGCTACGTTCTGAGTTCAAATTCCGGAGAGGTCGATTTTGCGTTTCATCCTTTCAGTTTCGGTGAATTAAGTACCAGTTGAAAATGGGTTGATGTAATCAACTCATCCCCTCCCTAAAATGGCTGCCCTTGTGGAAAAGTTTGAAACCATTATTATTATTATTATTATTATTATTATTATTATTATTATTGTTGTTATTATTATTAATAAGGTGGTGAGCTGGCAGAATCATTAGAACGCCGGGCGAAATACTTAGTAGTATTTCGTTCATCTTCATGTTCTGAGTTCAAATTCCACTGAGGTCGACTTTGCCTTTCATCATTTTGAGGTCGATAAATCAAGTACTAGTGTAAAACTGGGGTCGATGTAATAGACTAGTCCCCTCCATCCCAAAATTGCAGGTTTGTGCTTTTAGTAGAAAGGATTATTATTATTATTATTATTATTATTATTATTATTATTATTAAGGTGATAAGCTGGTAGAATCATTAGCACACCGGGCAAAAAGTTTAATGGCATTTGGCTCGTCTTTATTTTCTGAGTTCAAATGTCACTGAGGTCGACTTTGCTTTTCATCCTTTTGGAGTCAATAAATTAAGTACCAGTCAAGTACTGGGGCCGATGTGATCGACCATCCACTTCCCCTCAAATCCCAGGCCTTGTGCCTGTAGTAGAAAGGATTATTAGTATCATCATTAAGGTGAGGAACTGGCAAAATCATTAGCACGTCGGGCATTTAATCTGTCTTTATGTTCTGAGTTCAATGTAATCGGTTTACATCTTCTCTCCAAATTTCTCTCCTTGAGCCATACTTTCAAGCCATTATTATTATTATTATTATTATTATTATTATTATTATTATTATTATTATTATTATTATTACCTCTGCCTTAGCAAAGGCGGAGGTATTGTTTTCAGTCGTGTTTGTTGTCCATAGACAAGATATCTCAAGAACCACTGGATGGATTCAGATGAAACTTTCAGGGATGTTTAGCCTTGTGACTGGCACAAACTGATTAGATTTGGGGATTGATCTGGTACCAGACAAGGATTCTGGATTATTTTTCTTGTTTTTTTTACTTTATTTTTGAGAGTGGTTGGGTTCACTTTTAGTATTCTCATTTGTGAGAGTATTCGAGTTTATTTCAGATATTCTCATTTTAAAAACCATCTCTGGCTAATTGTTGAGAGGACATTCGTGTTGCCTTGGCAGAGGTTTATGCTCTCTGAGTGCTCTTGTTAATTAATAATATGGCGGTGAGTTGGCAGAATCATTAGCATGCTGGACAAAATGCTTAGCAAGATTTTCTCCGTTTTTATGCTCTGATTTCAAATTCCACTGAGGTTGACTTTGCCTTTCATCCTTTCAGGGCTGATAAAATAAGTACCAGTTGAGCACTGGGGTCAATGTAATTGGCTTACACCCTCCCCTGAAATTACTGACTTTGTGCCAAAACATGAAACCATTATTTTATTATTATTATCATCAATTCTGGTGGCAAGCTGTCAGAATCCTTACCACTAGCAGGACCCGTGAATATTTTGCGGAATTAATGGTAAACCTGTTGGGTTATTTCTGAAAACTTTATCCAAAATACCTGAAGGGTGTAGCCTGTGTTGTGTCTGTTTGGAGAGATAGTCACTCATCTGTTTCTCATTGGAAAGTGAAAGAAATTGGAATATGATGAATTGGAATATATGAAATTGAAATATGAAAACAAACAAGTTAAATACGCAAACAACAAGAGGGAAAATGGAAACAGGACAAGTAAACACAGAGAACAACCCTTCATCAGTTGTCAGCTGTCTATCTACTCCTCATTTCGAGCATTCGAATGCTCAAAAGGAGGAGTAGATAGAGAGCCAACAACTGATGAAGGGTCGTTCTCTGTTTACTTGTCCTGTTTCCATATTTTTTCTCTTGTTGTTTGCATATTTAACTCATTTGTTTTCATATTTCATGTTGTTTACACAGTTGGTGATGTCCTGTACCCATATATGCATATATATATATATATATATATATATATGTATGTGTGTGTGTGTGTGTGTGTGTGTGTGTGTATATGCATATATTATTTATATTATATTTATTTAATTGAAAGCCATACATCCATTTTCAAGTAAGTTTATATATATATATGTGTGTGTGTGCGTGTGTGCGTGTGTGTGTGTGTGTGTGTGCGTGCGTGTGTGCATGTATGTGTGTGTATGTATAAATGAAGGGGTGCTGAAATGTTCCTGGCTTTGAGTAAAAGAAAATACAGGAGTATCAGTCAATTACGATTTTATTCAACATATTCCTTTCTCAGATTCACACACTTATTGCAGTAGTCCTTCACTTTTTCTAAGCCCTGTAAAAGAACTCGGACAGTTGGGCCTCCAACCAGACCTTTCATGATACCCTTAAAGTCACAAACTTTTCAGTACTCCGCCGTACAACACTAACCCATAAAAAAGTTTTGAATATCGAAGAATCGTTTTAAAAACTAATTTCTACAAGAAGATTATGCAGAGGTTATCAATGATTGAGATGTCAGGCTGCAATAAGCTGATGTGAAAGAAGGTTGATGAATAAGGGGTGAAAGAAAACTCTGAACTAAATCTTGCTAATGAATACATTAATCTCATCGTCCATCACCATTTAACCTTTTAGCATTCACATTATTCTGCCAAATGTATGGCTTATTTATTCTCATTGCTTTATGTTGTAGCTTTGAGATTTTGATGAGGTTACTGTTAATTTTTAGAATGATATTGTAAAGTTGATGTGAGAGGTTAGATCTGGCGAATTTGAGCATAAAACATGTGGAATATTTTTGCTGAATATGTCCAGTTTAAATGTTAAAGAGTTAATGTCCAGTTTTGCATGCTCACATGGATCAGACAGAATTTGTTTTGGGTTAGCAACAGGAAGGGGTAGTAAAGAAATTGTTGAAGAAGAAATAGAGGAGTGGAGTTGGTGAAGAAGTAGTACTAGAAAAAAACTAGAGAAGGTGGAGAAGATAATCAAAGGAGGATGGAGAAATCCTCATCAAAATACTGACATTTGTTTACAAAGAGGAATTTCATTTATGATCTTGACAACTGATAATATTAACTGATGTAGTTGTCAATTATGATTAATTAATAGCTTAATGAGTTTTGTTTCCTGTCTGAATGACAAATAAATAAATAAATAAATAATTTTATCAATTTAGAAAATTTGCATGTTGAGATCATAACATAAAAATATTATTTTTGAAAATTTAGTTTCTTTCTGAGTTCAACTTGATTTTCCTGCTTTCTGAGGAAGACAAAGTATAAATCAATATGTTGCTATGTGGCTATGTTTGAAATCTATCAAATTTTAAATGAGTGAAAGACTGGAGATTCTTAGGAACTTTTATGTACCAATGACTAAATTCTTCATCATCATCATCATCGTCGTTTTACGTCCGCTTTCCATGTTAGCATGGGTTGGATGATTTGACTGAGGACTGGTGAAACCAGATGGCTACACCAGGCTCAAATCTGATTTGGCAGAGTTTCTACAGCTGGATGCCCTTCCTAACGCCAACCACTCAGAGAGTGTAGTGGGTGCTTTTACATGCCACCGGCACGAAGGCCAGTCAGGCGGTACTGGCAACGGCCACACTCAAAATGGTGTATTTTACATGCCACCTGAACAGGAGCCAGTTCGGTGGCACTGGCAACGATCTCGCTCGAATGTCTTTACACGTGCCATCCAGCACAAGTGCCAGGAAGGCGATGCTGGGCACAGGTGCCATTGACGGTTTCGCTTTCACTTGCCCCAATAGGTCTTATGAAAGACATTTTCCAAGAGTT
>NC_068995.1:36423155-36427508 GCF_001194135.2 Octopus bimaculoides | reverse complement strand
TCTGCCTTTTCAAGAACCTCTGTTCTGATTGTCCTGTTTTTTCTACATTTATAACCATATTTTACCATGTAACTGCATAGAAATTTCCATTCAAATCATGCGATCACACAATCTATCTGAAATACGATTGGTCAGGACAAATCAACTCTTTCTCATGATGGTGGTGGTGGCAGCGGTGGCGGCGGTGGCGGTGGTGGTGGAGGAGGAGAAGAAGAAGAAGAAGAAGAAGAGATCCTCTGAAAATACCCGATTGGTTAGCAAGAGGTATTACTTACCTACTCCCGAAGAATAATGAAACCAAATTTCCCCAAAACTATCAGTCCATAATATGTCTATCTACCACGTATAAAATTTTAACATCTATCCTCGTGGAGAAAACATACAAATGTATGGAACAGAATGATATTGTTCTCCCACTTGACAAAAAGGGTTCCGACGAGGCTCATATGGATGCAAAGACCAACTCTTAATCAATCGCATTATCCTTGAGAACTGTCATAACAAATGCAGAAATCTCAGTTCTGTATGGATTGATTATAAAAAGGTCTTTGACAGCATACCACATTCATGGATCTTGAAATTGCTGGATATCTTCAAAATTTCTACTGTGATTTCAAGCTTCCTGAAGTACAACAGGTTAATGTGGAATACGAATCTCCAATTATGCCACTCTAATGGAGTACTAACCAAAAAAATATTATTATCAACTGTGGTATTTTCCAAGGTGACTCACTTTCACCTTTAATTTTCTGCTAGCCCTAATACCCCTTACAAGTGAACTCAACAGAACAGGATATGGATATAAAATTGGCAACAAGAAAATAAGTCATCTATTTTATATGGATGACTTAAAACTCAGTAGCGAAGACAATAATGAGCTTGAAGGACTACTCTGTACTGTGAAAGCATTCAGTGATGACATTGGGATGGATATGGTCTTGATAAGGCCACTTTCCAGAAAGGGAAACTGAAGATCTCACATTCAGTGGAGTTCAATGTTGACACAGTCATAAAAGAACTCAAGCAGGAACAAACTTACAAACACCTAGGAATAAATGTGGGCTTTGGCATTCAGCATGCAAGCATGAAAGAGAAGATCAGGAAGGAATGTTACAGGAGAATTCGAGCAGTCCTAAAATCTGAGTTAAATGCACGTAACAAGGTGTGAGCTGTAAATTCCTTAGCAGTTCCTGTTGTTATTTACAGTTTCATTTTATTTGTTTACTTTTCTATTTTTTAATTTTTCCTTTTTCTCTCTGTCTTCCTCTTTTTCTCTATCACATGACTCTGTAAATGAACAATTGTTTTAATGGCCTACTAATGTATACAGTACATTTCTCTGCCCTAGGTGTCAGGAAGACACTCAGCAAGAAATGAAAACAGAATTGAAAGAAGATGCTCATGAAAATAATAATGATAATAACAAGAGCACTCACAGAGCACAAACCTCCATCAAAGCAACATCAATGTCCTTTCAACGATTAGCTGGAGATGATTTTCAAAATGAGAATATCTGAAATAAACTTGACTGCTCTCGCAAACAAAAATGCTAAAATGAACCCAACCGCTCTCAAAAATTAAGTAAAAAACAGGGAAAATAATCCAGGATACTTGTCTGGTACCGGATTGATCCCAAAATCTAATCAGTTCATGCCAGTCATGAGGCCAAACATCCCTGGATGTTTCATTCGAATCCATTCTGCAGTTCTTGAAATATCAAACAAACAAACAAACACAACTGAAAACAATACCTCTGCCTTTGCTAAGGCAGAGGTAATAACTAAGCATGCCCTGATGGAGTACCAGGCATGCCTTGATGCAGTACCAGGCATGTTCTGATGAAGTACCAGGAATGCCCTGATGCAGTGCCAGGCATTCCCTGATGCAATACCAAGCATGCCCTGATGCAGTACCAGGCAGTGGCTCCCAGGGCTTCTCATCTTAACTGATTGGAAGTGTTATCATGTACATTGTTTTTTCTTAGTATAAAAGATGAGCTACAGCAAATATTCTGCTCAATACACAGATTCGTTTGTCAGTTGCTTGACCATAAACAGTTGAGCATATCCCTTAGTGGCTAATGATATGTGCATCTCTGATCATGAGCAGAAGTAGTGGGGGAACATCATAGCCAAGTGTTGAGTGAAATTCTTTGGGGTTTGGATAATTCATCTTTGGAAACATGGGTGTTTTGTTCAACATCCTTAAACAACCCATATTCAGGGTCCTTTTGAGTGGGATGGGCTACTTGACCTGAAGAAAATTCTAACTGGGCCCCACGTGCAAGGTCATGCACTGTTTGTTATGAAATCACCATGTCGCGCACACATGGTTGTGAGGCATGTGCCTGGTGTACCCTTATCAGACGGGTAGTCATGATGGATATACTGAGTTTCATATATTTTACTCCAGTATCTTTTTGATGGCATACACTGCTCTCTGTCTCAAGGATAATAATAGCTTCTACCACTAAGAATAACTAATAGCCATTCTTAGTTTCTGAGGACCTTGTTTTTGGTGAAATCAGTTAAAAACAGAAACTTTGTATGCTAGGGTTTTCTTAGTAGTCAATGAACACCATATTTTCTGACATGTAGTGTAAACATTCAAACATCATAACAATCTTTCTAAATCCTGCTGCATTTCACTTGGGACTTTTGGTTCTCCAAAGTCATCTTGGTGTATAAGTCAAATTCCCCTTTTTTAGCTGTAAATTTTTGTCTGCAAAATTCAACTTGTATGTGGGAAAATATTGACAAGTCCCTTAACTCCTTGGGGGTCACTGGGATACTGCAGCTATGCAGTATATCTAGGGAAAGAAAGCCTGATGAAGCCCATCAGCGCTCCAGGCTAAACTCATTTCTATAGCTGAGTGGACTGGAGCAACATGAAATGAAGTGCTTTGCTCAAAAACACGACGGATCACCCAGTCCAGGAATCAAAACCACAATCTTCTTGTCATGAGTCCAACACATGCCTCCACTCAGGAAAATATGGTAAAACTCTTTTATCTAGATATTCAGGTTGGCAGGGTTAAATGATCTACTTTGTGTTCATTTTATTATTGACTTGCTTAGGAATTTAATTGATTTCATTTGATTAGGAACAAAGATAGTTCCTAGATTAGAGTGTTTTTTTGAACTCTGGTGAGTAAACTAAACTTTCTTGATGCAATTGTAGTTGTATGGTTGTTGTAGCATATTTTTCAGCATACAGGTCAAATTTTTCAGACCAAAATTTTCAGGTAAAAGGGTAAGTCAATTTATACACTAAGATGACTTTGGAGTAATAAAAATTCCATGTGAAATGCAGCAGGATTTCAAAAGATAGTGACAATATCTGAATTTTTACACTACATATTACATCAATTTGTACAACAGAAAATGCAGTAACTGTTGCTGTTGTTAACTCCCACGTCAGCCCTGCTTAAACAAAACTAAGATCAAATACTTTCTATCATTCTCATATGTTAACAGACAATAGCTTATCTCAGACTTTATTATCTAATATGAGCTTCTAGAGTGTGATTTGGGAGAAATTTGGCTTCTATCTCTAGCTGTCATTGGCCAATAGGATTTATATGAGAAGGCAGAGCCAGAAGTCTTGATAAGAAATCATTTGTTTATGAATGTTTGATTGTGCAAAAATGAAGAGTATTCCTAATTGTTTAAGGAAAATGAAATGCGACTGGAGGTATTTTAATTATTGTCATCATATAGATTATGTAGAATTATATAAATTATTGTCTTCACCTCTTTTTTGTTTCAATACACAAGACATTTGTAGTTTGTTTGAAAAGGAATCTGGTTGTTCCAATGGCATTTAAGTTGCACTTCTATAGAAGCTTTCTTAATGACTTATGTGCTTCTTTTGTTTTTAATGCAGGCGTCACTATTGCAAGCACCAAGATTGCAACTTCATGTTCCAAGGAACAAGAGCAGAGCCAGTGACAGAATATGGTGCAAGATACACAGAACATGAACTTGGAAAAGTTGAATCATTTCGTCCAAAGTATGCACCTTTACCAGAGGGGAAAATGGAATGTAAATCTATACAAAGGTATCATGATTTAAATATTCAGGTTGGTAATTGTGATGACTCAACTTTGAGCTGCAATAACAGAAGAAACACCATGATCTATATTGGAATTTAAATATATGAGATAATGAAAAAACAAAACAAACAAACAATAAACTAAATATTAGTTTGATTAACTTATTGATTTATTAGTTGGTTTTACAACAATACTTATTTTAATTGTATTTTATGGATTGAAGGGTCTTAAAATAAGTACGAGGTGATATCAAAAGGTTTCTGAACTAGTTGTGTTTAATAAAAAAATAACTTAATTAA
>NC_068995.1:36414177-36421494 GCF_001194135.2 Octopus bimaculoides | reverse complement strand
ATATATATATATATATATATATATATATATACATACATATATATACGTATATATATATATATATAATTATATATATACATATTCATATATACATACTTATACATACATTTATATACATATATATATATTTGTACATATATACACACACATATATATGTATGTGTACGTATAGATGTATCTATACATACTTATACATTTATATGCATATATATATATATACACATTTATATGCATATATATGCATATATATATATATATATGCATATATATATATATATATATATATATATATATATATATAAGGTGTTAGGAAGGGCATCCAGCTGTTGAAACTCTGCCAAATCAGATTGGAGCCTGCTGTAGCCATCTGGTTTGCCAGTCCTCAGTCAAATCGTCCAACCCATGCTAGCATGGAAAGCGGACGTTAAATGATGATGATGATATATGTACATATATACACACTCACATATATATGTATGTATATGTATAAACATATACAGGGGTTGGACAAAATAATAGAAACACCTAGCATCATAGCATCATAATCTTTTGAAATATCTATAAAACCATCAAAAGCTTCTTTATTTTTGTTTTTTGATTTATTATTAGTGTTGCTTAATATGTTTTGCTAAAATTGCTGTTTCTTTTCAGATATCATCAGAAAAAAGTAATTAAAATTCATTAAAATGACAGATCTATCAGACTTTCAAACAGGTCAAATTGTTGGTGCTCGTATAAACAACCAAAATGTTTGATGTATCAAGAAGTACTGTCTCAAAAGTAATGACAGCCTGTGTGAATTAGTACATTATCATCCTGAAAGATTGCATTTCCCTCCGGAAACAGTTCCATAACTGAATTTGATCAGATAAAATACTTAAATAGCCTTGACCATTAATTCTGCCATGAAGAGAAACCATTGGGCCGGTGGATTTCCAAGATATAGCCCCCCAGATCATCACAGATCCTCCTCCATCTTTAACAGTTGGAAGAAGGCAGTTTGGGTCAAATGCTTCTTTTGGCTGTCTCCACATGTATACTCGGCTGGTGGTCAGAAATAAGGTAAAGGATGACTTCCACTGCTCTAGGGACCAATTCTGTAGGTTTTTACTCCACTCTAAATGCTTTGCAATGTTTGTTTTTGAAAGTAGGGGTTTTCTGATTGCAACCCTCCCATGAAATCCGGCTTTGTGCAGCTCCCAGCGAAGAGTTTTTGTGAAAACTGGGTTCTCAAGGTTGTCATTAAGCTCTGCAGTAATTTTGGGAGGTGTACTTTTGTGATCCTTTCTAACAATTCATGTATGAATCTGATGGTCCCTATCTGAGAGTTTTGGTTTTCTTCCTGAGTTTTGTTTCGACGATGAGGTTTTTTCCTCTTTCTCAAAGGCTGTCATTACTTTTGAGACAGTACTTCTTGATAGACCAAGCATTTCGGCTGTTTTTGTTACGCTAGTGCTTGCCATAGAAACACCACCAATTTGACCTCTTTGAAACAACCCCAGGACTTTTTACCCAGTAGTTTTTTTAAGCCTGTTACTTATTCTGTTGGTTTCTTTTGCCGAATTGATAAGTTACAGGGATGTAAACACACCAACACTAGTTGTCAAGTGGTGGTGGAGGACAAACACAGACACAAAGATACACACACACACACACACACACACACACACACACACACACATATGGTTGAGAAGTTTGATTTGCCAATCATATGGTCTTGGGTTCAGTTCCATTGCATGGAACCTTGGGCAAATATCTTCTACTATCACCCCACAAGGCCAACTAAAGCCTTGTGAGTGGACTTGGTAGGCAAAAACTAAAAGAAGCATATTGTGTGTGTGTGTGTGTGACTGTTTTATTTGTGCCCCATCACTGCTTGGCAACTGATTTTGGTTTGTTTACATCCCCATAACTTAGCAGTTTGGCAAAAGAGACAAACAGGCTTAAAAAAATAAGCACAGAGGTGAATTTGTTTGACTAACCCCTTCAAGATGGTTCCCAGCATAGTTGAAGTTCAATGATTGAAGCAAATAAATGTTTAGAAAACAGAAAATATTTTGTGATTTTTATTTGTTTTAAATAGATAGAGGAAAGTATAAAGCGAGAGAGAAGTGTTTAAAATGTGCAAGTTCAGTTATGATGTTTGTGATTATTTCTTGTAGAGAAGATTTTCAACCTTATCTGATTGAAAAGAAATGGGTTCGACCTCAAGAGATTTGGCAGAAGCCACCAGGAACAATTGACAATCTTACTTCATACAATATAAATTATACAGGTAGAGAGAATAATTAACATTTAATTTTGATTACTCATGGTTATGTTTTATCTTTTAGGAGATTATGAATAGTATTTCATTAGCCCCTACCAACAATTATTTGTATATAATTAAATGTTTACATAACTTTACAGAAACTTGTTTTGTGTCAAATCAACTTGCTAAATTGCCAAACGCAAAAGATGTATGGTTCTCAAATGTTCTGCTCATGTGTATCAAATACGATAGCTGTGAGGGTTAAGGTGCTGGATTGCTGATCAAAAGGTCATCAGTTTAAACTTTTATTACAACAACAGCAATTGTATTATATCCATAGACTCAGTCTGCCTGGTTGACAATGGGTTCTGCAATAATATTTAGTATAATCGTTCATGAATTTGTGTTGCAAAATTCCAGATGTGAAACCATGTGTTGAAACAGATATTGTTATATTATGGGGGAATGGACTAAGTAGGAGGATACACATGGATGGAAAAGGTCACTGACGAAGTCACAGTTGTGTGACAAAAGATTTCCAGACAATAAACATAAGATAAAGTAAGAACAATGATAAACAAACAAATATATAGTGCTTGTGTTTATTTTGCAAGGAAAAAAAAATGACCATCTTGAAATATAACAATAAATTTAGTATAATATTTGTGATTAAGTGGTTTAGAAGCAAGAATGGTATTTAACTATAAAAAATAAATTACTCTGATTACAAACTTGCAAGTTTTCAAATCCATCCAGACCATACTTCCTTGGGAAAATGGAGGCTCAGTATGGCAAGCAAATGAAATATTTGTCCTTTCTTCCTAATACAATGTAGTGTACCTGTTTAGAATATTAATTAACAGCTACCTGACATGAGCCTTTGTATTCATCAATGACACAATGAGATAATTCTTTCTACTATAGATGCAGGGCCTGAAATTTTGTGGGAGGGGTCATATCAATTACATCAACCCCAATGCTCAATGGTGCTTATTTTATTGATCCCAAAAGGATTAAAGGTAAAATCGACCTTGGCAGAATTTGGATTGTAAAATTGTTTTGCTGTGAATATATTGTTATTATTTGTGGAGGTGCAATGGCCCAGTGATTAGGGCAGCGGACTCGTGGTTATAGGATCGCGGTTTCGATTCCCAGACCGGGCGTTGTGAGTGTTTATTGAGCGAAAAAACACCTAAAGCTCCACGAGGCTCCGGCAGGGGATGGTGGCGAACCCTGCTGTACTCGTTCACCACAACTTTCTCTCACTCTTACTTCCTGTTTCTGTTGTGCCTGTAATTCAAAGGGTCAGCCTTGTCACACTGTGTCACGCTGAATATCCCCGAGAACTACGTTAAGGGAAACACGTGTCTGTGGAGTGCTCAACCACTTGCACGTTAATTTCACGAGCAGGCTGTTCCGTTGATCGGATCAACTGGAACCCTCGACGTCGTAAGCGACGGAGTGCCATCAGCATTGTTATTATTTACTATGGCTGGTTTTCAACCCAGACTGCGGCAACAAAGTCCACCCACTAAACTTCTCAGTCCATCATCACTGCATCAAGGTCCTGGAGACATTCCAGGCCAGCGTCTGCAATGAAATTGCTAATGTAAGTCTGATGATGTTTTCCTTTTCTTATGTCACCACGAAGTGGGTTCCACGTGACTTTTTGGATGCTTCCAGTTCGGGGTGATGCATGCAGTGACCAGATAGTTGCAGCTGCCTTTGCCTGATCTTCTCACTAACTTTCACAGAATGGTATTCCTTGAACACATTCAAAATAATAGACGTTCTTTTACAAACCTCCATGTTTTGACTTCTTTTTTTTTTTTTTTTTTTTTTGTTTGTAGTTTCCATAGCATTACTGTATTTTCTGGCATATAAGTCAACATAATATACAAACATATATCATAAACATTAAAACATCATCACTTTTCTTCCAAATTCTGCTGCAATTTTTTGTCTTCAAAAGTCATTATGGTGTATAGTTTGACTTACCATTTTTGACTGTAAATTTTGGTTTGAAAAATTCAACTTGTAAACCAGAAAATATGATAAACTGTTGCGAAAAATTTCCTGAAACAAATGCCATTAAGCATTTTGTCCAGAGTGCTAATGATCCTGCCAGGATACCAATTACAGAATAACAAATCATTGAACCTTTGGCATCTAAACCAATGCTCTGTTGCCTCAGTCAGCCGTCACTCTGATCAGTATTTAGATAAGTCTCTTGATTACACCTGTAATGGTTTGTGGCCTAGTAGTTAAGATATTGCACTCATGATTGTGAAATTGTGGTTTCAATTCCTGGACTGGACAGTATGTTGTGTAGTTGAGCAAAACACTTCATCTCACATTGCTCCAGTCCACACAGCTGTAATGAATAATCCTGTGATGCACTGGCATTCCATTCAGGGAGAATGTTGTGATCTCTGTCACTTCTATGCTAAGGGAACTGGGGGAAGCAACCGTATGAGTCTTAGAACTGAAGACAGTCTCATCCAGGAGACTTACTTTACTTTTCTTTACTTGATTGCTCCTTCTTCAGCATGAACGTTTTCTTTTTATTCAGGAAGACAGTCAGCACCAGTTAAACCTATCCGACATGACAGATTAACTCTTAATGTCTGCAAATTTGGAGGTGAACCAACCTATAAAGGTAAGACACTGGTAGTGGTGGTGATAACGATGACAATGATGGTGGTAATGATGGTAGTGGTGGTGTTGGTAATGATGA
Source organism: Octopus bimaculoides (assembly GCF_001194135.2). NCBI lineage: Eukaryota > Metazoa > Mollusca > Cephalopoda > Octopoda > Octopodidae > Octopus > Octopus bimaculoides. The sequence goes on along the minus strand of NC_068995.1, from coordinate 36,416,506 downwards.
TGATAGTGATGATGATGGTAGTGGTGGTGTTGTTGATGATGATGATGATGATGAAGCATTACTCGTGGCTAATATGATGTTATATTGTCTTCTTTAGTCACATTTAGTCCTCTCCAGTCATGTTGTCAAATAGAGTCAAGTTCAATGGTTTCATAGAGGAACAGAAAGTTGTAGAGTTGTTTTGCTGTGAATATATTACTGCTCATAGAGTTTCACAGAATGGTATTACTTGAACGCATTTGAAATTATAGATGTTCTTTTACAAACCTCCATGGCTAACCTTTTTTTTCTTTTTTAGTAGTTTCCATAGCATTACTTATTTTCTGGTATACAAGTCAATGTAATATATAGTGAAGACTTGTAGTATAAACATTAAACCATTATTGCTTTCTTTCCAAATTCTGCTGCAATTTGCATGGAATTTTTGGTCCTCTAAAGTCACCTTTGTGTATAAGTTGATCTACCACTTTTGGCTGTAAATTTTTTTCTTTCTTTCTGCTTGTTATAAAACTTAAAAACTGATGATGTCATTCAATCAACGTATGGACGCTGGTTACACTCGTTCATAGTTTACGTTTAGATTTCTGAAATTTTGAATTCTTAATCACCTTTTGTTTTGAACTTGACAAAGACAGAGACGTACTGTCGAAATATTGTTCAACGAATAAAACATTTATACAATCAAATCGCACTCTTCGTGAAGAGTTACGTCAATCTTTTTTAAAATATAATAATAATAATAATGATAATGATGATGATGATGATGATGATGATGATGATGATATTAATAATAAATGATAGTAATAATGATAATAATAATCATGATGATGATGATATGTACACATTTTTTTTATTTTTTAGCTGATTACAAGAAGTGGGACAGCTATTCATCAAAAAAATATGGCCCAGTATACAGTTGGAGTCCACCAACACAGAAATTGGCTAATGAATCAACATTTACTCGAGATTTTAAATACAACTATGAACCACCAAGAAAAAGCATGAGACCAGAAATATTAAGCAAGACAGACCCACCATTGGAAGACAAAACTGGCTATCGTGAAGATTATGTTGCACATTCACTCCCACCAAAGGTTTTGAGAGAAAAACAGACCTATAATCTTCCAGCAGTTCCTCTTGACAGCTTAACAACTTCTAGGCATGATTATCAAGGCCAATCTGGTCCACGCACACTCAGCTACAAACCCAAACTTGCTCCTGTATGTGCACAAGAACCATTTCCAGACATGACAACATTCAGACATGATTTTCGTGAATGGCCAACAGAAAAGCGAAGCATTCACCAACCAAGTCAGTATGTAAAACCACCTGGGAAGGTGGAGCAAGATACTGTACATAAACTTACATACAAAGAGTTCCCTGTTCAGCGAACAACTAGTTTTCGACCTAAAACAAGCCACAGACCAGTAGGAAACATTGAGGGCAACACAAGCTACAATACGGACTTCAAACGATTTGATGTCCCTCCAGTGAGAATTAACAAAAAGGAGTCTTATGCACCACCTGAAGTACCATTCCAAGGAATTTCAACTCATCAAGCCCACTTCATTGAGCATCCAAGGACACAGACCAAAAGTTTCAAACCAACGAGTTTCCAAAGATCTGATGATGCTCCTTTAGATGATAACACAATGTACAGAAACGAGTACACACCTAAAGAAGTTCCTGTGTGTCCAATTATCTATCTTGACACTAACAAAAGCTTGTATAAGTTTGAAGGAAACTCTAACACAGGTCATCAGTTATATAAACCTTTGTCCTCACTGGAAAGTAATAGAGTACAACTTGTGGCAGCCTAAAAAATATATTTTCATCAGAAAATGTTAATAGTTTGAACACGGTTTACATCTTTGAGTGGAGGAAAAAGTTCAACTTTATTAAGTGAAATACTTAATAATTAAGAATTATCAAACATTAATATTGTTAAGTTGTTGTCCTGTGATCCTGTAGTTTAGTTTCAAACTAATATCTTCTCTATATACCATTCACTACACACTTTCTAATGGCAATATATTGTTAGCACAGTACACAAGTATGTTCAAATTGAGAAAGTGTCATCATAATACAAATAGAAAATATATTACAATGTATGTGAAGCATATTTCATAAATGAAATACTGTATTTGAATTTAGTCAGCATAAACCTCAAATATAGTGCTGCTGTTCATTATAATGTCACTACATCTTCTGTATTCACATATACACACACACACACATATATATATATATATATATATATATATATATATATATATATATACTGACCACTTTAAATCTTGCCAACTGAGAACAAAATACTTGTCTGACA
>NC_068995.1:36401423-36412788 GCF_001194135.2 Octopus bimaculoides | reverse complement strand
AAAAAAAAAAAAAAAAAAAAAAAATCGGTAATGTGATTTATTTCTTCTGGAGAAACTAATATCTGGAATTCCATAAGAATTCCAATCCTGTTGAGCTGTGGGGTGGACTTCACCTCCAGAATCTCCCCATGCTCTTCCAGAATGGTTATAACACTCGCTGGGTCATGGGTGAGCTCGACTTGAATTCAAGTCAACTTTTTACCCATATAATAGTGAAGCATAGTAAAGGTCTGGGATGTGCAAGTAATAGTTGCATTCTTGTGGTTTTTGCTCACTGCTGCAGATAGCAACTAGTCCCATATTGTTTACCTTTATCCATGTGTAGCACTGAGGGCCACACATCTTGGAGGTATTTTTCTGTCTACCAATGAAAGAAATTCAAGTTTCCTCTCTTTGTGAAAAATATGTTAGACAATGATTTTTTTTTGTTCAGAGTTTTTTTTTTTCCTACTCACTAAGGCATATAACACCTGGTTTTACAATGTCATTTTTGTACTGGAGGACTTTACCTTTCCGATCTTGCATCAAATGCACGGTCCACTGGCTAACTACCCTCAAAAAAGATAAGAGTTGTCATGGTTCTTTGTTACTGTCTTTCATGTTGTTGCTGTTATTGTTTCTGCTGCTGTAGTATACATTGTTGTCACTATCGTTGCTGCTTCTTGTACCTCTGTTACTTTGTGTTGATAAATAACTCCAGCTATGACTACAGTCAGAGTTAAAACTGGGCCGAAAGAATGCTGTTCATTGTTTTATTGACATTTTTTTTAAAGATTGGAAAAAAATATACAAACACTTGTTTCCATACTAATATAAAATAAATATTACTGAGTTTACACCTGTGCTATTGCACAGAAATGTTACCATCACAATTCAGGCAGTAGTAGTAGTAGTAGTAGTAGTAGTAATAATAATAATGTAGGAGAGAGAGAGGTAAAAAACAAAAGCAAAGACAAAGCAAGAATACTTAAATGAATTTATTTTGAGTTTTAGATACATTACTGCACTAGATGTAGTTGAGCTAATCCAGATATATGAAAATCAGATGAAACGGTGATTTAAACCCGAAGGGCATTGATAAAAACCTGTTTAAAATGAACAATTGTGGATTCTGCTTGTGTCTCCTAAAAATATTCTCTAAAATCTCAGTCTTTCCTCTGCAGTTTTTCTGAATGATTAAAAATTCTTTATTATGAAGATGTGTGCAGTAAAATCGTTTGAACATGTGTTGACTGTGTGAGAGATGGAGAAAATATTAGCAATAATATTTTTAAGGACAATGCTGACCCATTAGTATTTGTAGCTGTAGTTGTTGGTTTGATGATCACAATGGTAATGGCTGGAACAGAAGAGCACAAGTAGCAATGGTGGTAGTGGTGGTGGTGGTGGTTGTGATCTGCTGTGATAGAGGCTAGGGGATGTTAATGGTCTGAAATTTAAAAAAAAGAACAATACTCTAGATATTAGAAAGTAGTTATTTTTTTAATCAAATTATTTTCAAACAAAATTGTTAGAAAGCTGTCAAGTTCCTGCAAAATTAAGCATGACTGTGTTTAAAAAAAATAGAGGCAAAAATGAGTTGGTAAAATATTGAATGCCCAGCTTGTGGGTCACCAGTTCATATGAGATGAAGGAACACAGCTGTGTCTCTCTGAGTAAAATATTTTAATCATATATGTGTCAGTTCATTGATTAGTGGAATAGATTAGCAGATCTAGAAATATTGATTTCTAACACTTCTATTAATGTGGAAACAAACAAAAAGTCATGGTTATAGCAGATAATGTCAACCCCAGTGATTTGAAAGGAATTAGATTTCATCCTCAGCAGGAAATCAGACAGACAGATGGTTATGAATACAAAGTCTTTATTCAATGAAGAATCTTCTATGCAATACAGACTAGTATTAAGTGACAACAGTATAAAAGATGGATGGACCCAGAGACACAGAACAATCTGGAGAAGGGTGGTTATGGAAACAAAGATACCTTGGTTAGGCATAGGTTTAAAAAAATGCTTTCTTTCTTTCTTTCTTGCCTTTAACCCTCCAACGCGGAGTATAGGCCACTTATAATTGAATTCCATGTCGCAGAATTTCTCGCTTCCGTACTTATACTCTGCCATGAATGTCCTCCTTTCTCTAGTTCCTTTTGTGTTGATCTACGCCACGAGTTCTTAGGTCTACCACTCTTTCTATATCCCTCCGGATTCCACTGTAAAGCGTTTTTTTGCTGCATTTGGTGTGTCCTTTTCTAATTGTGCTACCAATCCACTTCCACTTTCTCTTAAATATTTGTTCTCTAATCGGAAAAAATGCTAGGTGATGCATTTGTTGAGGAGGAGATAGACACTTATAATACAGAGGATAACTGGGAGTGTCTATAAGACATCTGGCTGCAAGCCACAGAACCAAATCTGTGGATGGAGTAAGGTTACAGCCACAGAGAAAGTGACATGGTGGTGGGGGTTATCCAGTAAACAGAGCCATAAAAGCTAAGAGACAAGCTTAGAAAGGATGGAAGGAAGTGAAGAGTAAGGAGCAATATCAGACAAGTAGAAGAAAAGCTAGATGTAACAAGGAGAGAAGCTGAAGGTAAGAGTTTTACCAATAATCTGCAACATGAAAATCAGAGGCGTAATGTGTACCAGATTACAAAACTGTGTGTCTGTTTGAATCAGGGATATTGCCAGAGTGAAGTGAGCATGAAATACCAGTGAATTAGTGGTACTCTAGTCCTCAGTGATAAGAGAGAGAGAGAGAGAGACTACTCCAAAAAGATGCAATATAGAGACCATCTAGTGAAATTGACAGCTCAACAGCTGAAATAGACATTTAAAGATATAAAGACAAAGAAAGCAGACAAAACCATCAGAGACAGGTACTGAAATAATGAAAATATCTGATGGGGTATGTCACTTACATTATCAATCAGACATTACAGGAAAGGGTCATAGAAGTAGCAACTGTTACAAGGGTAAAAACATGCTCAACAAGAAGCAATTGCTGATAAAAGAGAGAAAGAGAGAGAGAGAGAGAGAGAGAGAGAGAGGCAGACAGACAGACAGACAGACAAACAGAGTTACAGTACAACTAATTTAGAAAAAAATTAGCTTAGATGAGATCGATGCATTTCAGTTTTGTGTCACATGGGGTACAACTTTTGAAGAAACAACTACAGAAGTTCCTAGGAAAGTGTAAACCATTATTATATCCAGCTTTTATGGAACAACCATGCTCTGTAGTCTGGTAGTCTGTAAAGAAAACCAGGTGTAGATAAATGGCTTGGAAAAGCCACACCAGTGATGCAAAGTGAGACACCACCAGCAAGGTGAGACACCACCAGCAAGGTGAGACATAGTAATGAGTTCAGTGAGAAATTTAGGTGTCTTTTGAGGCTTAGTTTTCAGCTTCTTAATTACGACATCCATTGTCATTGAAGGAAATGCCAATGGCATGGATTTGTTTAAGGTGGACCTCAACTTGCCAGGAAGTGACCCATGCACTTCATTTCATGATCTTCTTCCTCAGCACATATAGAATGAGACATGCAGGATCCAGTTATGAAACTGCAATGGACTGCCACTGACTCTGTTATAGTTTTGAGTGGCACCATCTATAGAATGTTTATCATGCATAGCCCTCTTCATGTGCAGAAGAACAATTCTTATGATATAGGTATAAGGGAGTCAGATGTAGTATGTAAAAGTATACAGAGATGTAATGTGTATAGAGGAGGATGTAAAATGAGGAAAGAAGCACAAAGCAATCCGAGTAGAATGAATCTGCAGAAAAGGAAATACAAAGAAGACATGAAAAAAAGAAGGAAGATATCAGGAGGTTGAACTTGACAAAGGAGATGACAAGGACCCTAGTTGACAAGATGCTATGTTGGATAAGGTACACCCAGAAAAACATCTTTATGTAAAACATTTACAGTGTGATAGAAGCAATATAATATCTGTTCCCCAGAATAAAGCTACTTGGTTTACTTCTATGTTTGCTACACTTTAACATTGGATTTCTCTCATCCATTCCCAATTATCAATTTCCACACCAGAAGCTATCCACTGAATTTGATTAATGTCAAATGAATTGAGGTTCTGCTTCAAGATATCATTAAAAGCCAGTCTTCAGATGTATCTTTTATCTTTTACTTGTTTCAGTCACTAGACTGTGGCCATGTTGGGGCACTGCCTAGATGGATTTTTTTCAAGTCAAATGAATAAACCCCAACACTATTTTTTTTTTGAAGCTTGATATTTATTCTATCGACCACTTTTGCCAAACTGCTAAGTTACGGGGATGTAAACACACATACACTGGCTGTCAAGTGGTGATGGGGGACAAACATAGACAGGAAAGATACACACACACACGGCAGACTTCTTTCAGTTTTCGTCTACCAAAGTCACAAGGTTTTGGTCTGCCTGAAGCTATCGTAGAATACACTTGCCCAGGGTGTTATGCAGTGGGACTGAACCCAGAACCACATGGTTGGGAAGTAAGCTTCTTACCACACAGTCACACCTGCAAAAAAAAAGTTACTCCATGTCCTTTCAAAAGTGATCATCCAAATGAATACGTATGCAATGCCTCACAATCTCTGAAGATCCCTCATTATTATTTCACATTCCAGAAATATTTAAGGTGCATGCTTGCAACCAGAAAACAGCTCAGCTCTTAAGGATGTTGACCTCCTTAAAGTCCAAGTGCAACATATTAGAGTACAGTTCGCATATCTGGAACAGCACTGCTGCTAATACACACAAAAGGTCATTAAGCTGATTGCAAAAGATTCATTATTCATCAGTACAGTAAAACCAGTGGTCCACAGATGTATACTTCCTTGTATCTGCATCTTCTATTGCTGGCAAAATACTATTTCAGATGAGCAAATGCTTTTTATTTTTTTTTTTATATATAAAAGGTCAAATGACATGTCTATCTTTTTTCCTCTCATCACCTGGTGAATCACTCATTTCTCAGTCCATGCTAAACATCTCCAAATCATTCTTCCCAGAGCTACATCATTCTGGCATTCCCTTCATACCAATGTCAACCTATGAATGATCAAAGGGATCATCAACTCCATGACCCTCACCAATCTGGAGGAACCCAGAAAAGTGGTAAGCATTAAACACACACACACTAGAAATGCCTGTTATCTAGATAACTCATATATTTGGGAAGTTAATCTTCCAAGCCCACAGATTATGACAATGGAATGAACCAGTTTATCATATTGCATTTCAGCAATTAATATAATTGAAAGATTAATACACCTCTATAAAATGTAATGTGTCAGGTTAAGATTAATATGAGGTATCCATGGAATGAGATGTTTGATATGCTACAATGAAATCCATTTAGGTATACTTCTCAACTTACCAGATTTAAAAGATATTTTTTCATCTCTTCCAATATTGTTCTATCAGTCTGTAGCAGTGGGGACAAGAACTTCAGCATCAATATCATGAAGAACAACCTCGTTACCAACAGCGGCTTAAAAAATAAATAGAAGGGAAAATACTTAGAAACAACTCTACTTTTAAGTCAATCAGCTTGTTTAGTTTTAAAGATCTCAACGGAACAGAAAGCACAGTATGATGAATTTCCTATAAAGAAATGTCAAGTAACTTCACTTCAGATGAATGAACCAAATTACTGAGCTAGGAAGATCGTTTTGTTCCATTAAGATGAATAAAGCATTGTAGAAAGAATGTAGTTATAGAATAGAAAATAACATGAGATAAGCCTCACTAAATGTGATATAAATCATTATCATCATCATTATTATTTTGCATCCGCTTTCCATGCTGGCATGGGTTGGATGGCTCAACTGGAGCTGGCAAAGCCAGGATCCACACCAGATTCCATTGCTGTTTTACATGGCACCATCACCAGTGCTTTTTACATGGCACCAGCACTAACAGGGTCACCAAGTACCTTCCAAAACAAAACCCCACTCAACTGAGATAGAGGTGGGGTGGTATGGATAATAATTATCCTTTCTATTGCAGGCACAAGGTCTGAAATTTTAGGGGAGGAGGCTGGTTAATTACATTGATCTCAGTACTTGACTGGTACTTATTTTATCAACCTTGAAAGGATGAAACCTCGGTGCAACTTCAACTCAAAACCATAAAGACAGACAAAATGCCTCTAATCATTTCACCCATCATGCTAGCAATTCAGCCAGCTCACCACCTTAATATTATTAATAATAATACTTACTGGTTTCTTCAACACTAGGAATCCAGATTTCTGGCATTACACTTACGGTGGATAATTCCTTCAACAATAAAAGAAAAGAAAGTTTTAAAAAATGGTATTCATTCAAAGTTAATTGAAAACTACAGTTTTGCTAAATTAATATACAACAGAGTGAAAGCTTAGTGGTTAGAGCATAGGGCTCACAATCATGAAGTAGTGAGTTTGATTCCCGTACCAGGCTGGGTTGTGTTCTTGAGCAAGACACTTTATTTCACATTTCACGTTGCTCGAGTTCACTCAGCTATAGAAACGAATTGCAACATCACTGGTGCCAAGCTGTATTGGCCTTTGCCTTTCTCTTGGATAACATCAGTGGCATGGAGAGGGGAGGCTGGTATGCACGAGTGACTACTGGTCTTTCATAAACAACCTTGCCCAGACTTGTGCTTTGGAGGGGAACTTTCTAGGTACAATCCCATGGTCATTGATAACTAAAGGGCGGGGGGAGGTGTCTTTATATAACAGACATTTTCTTCTTTTGTGATATATAAGCTGAGAGGGTTTTTTTTTACCTATATAACTGATAATATTTTGCAAATAAATTCTCTGTATGATGTGCAAAAATTAATCAATTTTTAACCATTTAGCATTCAAACCGGACATATCTGGCTCTAATATTTTTGATGTTTTATGTTCAAACCATCCAGATCCAGCCACTGACACTTTCCCTACAATACCATTCTAAAAATAAACAATTACATCATCGAAATCTCAAAGTTATGAGATAATGCATGATTAATTCTAAATAAAATAATGTGAATAAACATAACATTTGACAGAGTAATCTGAATACTAAAGAGTTAAAGACATCTACCTTCATTATATAATGCTTTCCTTTACTATAGACCTTCATCATCATTCTAACATCCACTTTTCCATGCTTGCATGGGTTAGATGGAATTTGCTGAGGTGTATTTTCTACAGCTGGATCCCCTTCCTGTTGCCAAACCTCACCTGTTTCCAAGTAAAGGTAATATTTTCTCCATGACTAGATATGTTTTCAACGAAGACTGGAAATGAAGGACACTGCTTGTATGACAGTGAAACTTGCTTACAACTATCAAGTGATGTCAAGAGGAGACAGTAACACTGACACATACAATGAGCTTCTTTCAGTTTCTGTGTACCAAATTAAGTCACAATGCTTTGGTTGGCCTTGGGCTACAGTAGAAGACACCTGAGCCAAGGTGACTAGGCAGGGGGACTGTACTTGGAACCAAGTGATTGGGAGGCAAACTTCTTACCACACAGTCATGCTTGTGCCTATTTTACCTTCCATCTCTTTGGATGTCGGCATGGCTGTGTGTTTAAGGTGTTCTTTTTGCAACCATGTGGTTCAAGGTTTGATCCCCTCGTGAGGCAGCTTGGGTAATTGCATTCTGCCATAAGCTCAGATCAACCAATGCTTTATGAGTAGAATTTGGAAGACGAAAGTATACAGAAGCTCATCAGTGTACGCGCGCTCGCTTGTGTGTGTGTGCATGCGTGTGTGTTTCACTGATGTATATCAGCAGAGTATATTATATAAACATCAGTGAGAAACTGAAAAACTGGAGGTCTTATGAATGTATTCCCTTCAAGTATTTTGTTCTGCATCAGCTTAGACAAACTCCCTGTCAGAAATGTAATGCTCTAGTGATTGGCTAATTGGACATCTAACATCAATGATGCGATCCTTCACAAACTGCAATATTAAATAAAGCTAAAATGTTAAAATATATAGCTATAATATCATGTGATCACATGACCGACCAGACTATCAGATGCTGTTACGCATCACTGGTCAGAATGTGCTTTGCATCGTTTTAGCCATCAGATGACGCTACCCCACTGGCTAGGCAAACAGGCCAACATTCCTCCCAAAAAGGGGACTGGAACAATGTGAAATGAAGTGCTTTGTCCAAGAACACAATGTGCCGCCCAGTCTGGGAATCAACCCATGATCTAGTGATCATAAGTGCAACAGCCAAACCACTAGGTCATGTGCTTAGTGGTTATATACTGGAATTAATTGTGCCTAGGGGTTAATATACTGGAATTAATTGCAGGTTTATTAGAGCAGAAAGTTCAGGATCACAAATCATGTACTGGGAGTCAAAAGCCATATTTAAGTCAGCTATTGTTCAGCTATTTTATTTCCAAACAAAAATAACAAAAACAAATCTTATTTTGTAAAAATGAAACTCACTTTAGATGGTTCTGAAGTATCCAGCTCTAAGACAGTTTGGCATACATCTTCTGGAGTATCCACAAGAACACTGAAAGGGAATTTTAAAATAAGTTATCAGAGAGGATATTTTTTTTCATCTATTACTTTCTGGCCTTAATCAAGACATAGAGAAGAACATCACATGAAGAAAAAAAAATTGTATCATTGAAAAACAAAGATGGTCATAAGAATTGGTATGTTGGTGATTATCTGTCAGATGAGTAATAGAAATAGAAGCAATATTTGTTGCCAAACATTAGAATGAAACAGTGACTAATATTTTAGGGAGAGTTCATTGTCAAATTTCCTCTGCCATGAGAAAAACCCCTACTCTCCTATTAATATACACACATACCTACTTCAACTCAAAACCACACTGACATTAATCTTTTACGCTGCTGCTGCTGCCACCACGACCACCACCACTTAGCATCCATTTTCCATGCTGGAATGGGTTAGACAGCTTGATTGGAGCTGATAAGCCAGAGAGATGCACCAGACTCCAGTCGTCTATTTTGGTTTAGTTTCTACAGCCAGATGCCCTTCCTAATGCCAACCACTCTACAGAGTGTACTGGGTATCTTTTACACATCACCTGCACAGGTGCCTTATATGTGTTACTGGCAGTGGTCATGACCACTAATAGTTTCACTAATAATTTAATATTTACAAGTGTCTTAATTCAAAATTGAAAAAAAATTTTAAAGTTACATATACACACATATACATTCATTATCATCGTAATTTAACATCTATCTTCCAATTTGACATGAACTGGATGGTTTGACAGGATCCAACAAGCCAGAAGGCTATGCTGAGCTCCAATGTCTGCTTTGGCATGGTTTCTATGGCTGGTTCCCTTTCCTAAAGCCTACCACTTTACAGAGTGAACTGGGAGTTTTTTTTTCATGGGACCAGCACCACTGAGGTCAGTAAGACATCTAGACTGAGTGGAGGTGTAGTATATCATTTTATAGTATGCAAATATGGTTGAGTCCCATTGAGAAGCACCTTGGGTAAGTGTCTTCTACTATAACATCAAATTGACCATGAGTGAGTGAAAGTTGGTAAACAAAAAGTGTGTGTGTGTTTACTTTTAACATCCAGTAACTTAGCAGCTCAACAAATAGATGCTGGTGAAAAATGTTAAACGTGATCAAATAAAAGAATGAAGGAATATGTAAACATATTCAGCCTCATTGAAATTTATGCATGATTAATCTCTTTATTATCTCAATGCTCCAAAATTCCCATTCTAGTAAAATTAAACGTTTTGGAAGCCAAGCAAATGAATGTTCAGCCAACAATACAATGTAAAATACTCACCTTGAAACCATTTCAACTGTTTGTCTGTCCTCCACAATATTCACATTGTCTACTGGGTACCACGACGGTTCAGAGGTTATGCTGTTATCTGCATCTGTTTTATCATATTGAGAGGGATCTGGTGAGCTGCAACTCGACTTGTAAATATATTGATCTGTGTTGTCACTGGTTATTTCAGAATCACCTTTTCTTAAGAATTCATTTGCTTTCTTTAGAGCCAAGTTAAACTTTTCTTTGTACTCAGATTCTTCTCCTTTTTTCTGGAGAAAGAAAAAAAAACAACAAAAAACAAATAAATAAATAAAAAAGAAAAAAAAACAAACAAACAAACGAAAACAAACAGGTAACTGTTATTTAGATTTTGTTTAGAAACAATCATGTTACCCACTGCCTTTCTTACTTTTAAGAAAAGAACTACACAACTGTATTCCAAGCCTTTCATTCACTCTACTACTCTTAAGAAAATATGAATGTTGCAAATAATAATAATAATAATAATAATAATAATAGTAATTGTTGTCATCATCACTTAACAGCCACTTTCCATGCTGGTATGGGTTGGATGTCTTGATAGGAACTGGTAAAACCAGGGGGCCACACCAGGTTCAATAATCCACTTTGGCTTGGTTTCTACAGCTGGATGCCCTTCCTAACACCAACCACTCCACAGAATATACCGAGTGCTTTTTATGTGGCACCATCACCAGTGCTTTTACGTAACACCAACACCCACACCAATGCCTTTTAAGTGGCACCTTGGTTTTAGGATCTCAATTCTGCTGTGGTGGGTGGGTCTTCTCAAGTACAGCATTGAGCCACATATCTCGGTCTTCTGCAATTACCCTCTCTCTTTTATCATAGTAAATTTATGAGAGTGGACTCATTATTAATTTTAGAATTAATTAGGGCCATGTATATCATGGTTTTCATAATAAGTATGCTGCAATTTTGCAGATTATAAGAAAGAATGAAAAAGGATGGTGTCAGAAAGGAGATCTAACCATAAAACAATGTTACAAAATGTCTTGTCCAACTGATTTCAGCATGGAAAAGTGAACATAAAAACAATGGCAAATCAATATTTCTCATGGTTAATCATGAAACAGAAAAGAAACTTGTAGTACACTTACAATAAATTCTTCTTTACGTAGATCATTAAATGGAATAACAGATTCCTTGTTGTAACGAATGCCAAATCTGAGAGAGATAAAACAAAAAACAGGAGATGAAAAATGCTATTCACAAAACCTTTCAACAAAAATCATGAGATACAATTGATGATAAAACTTATAGGTGGGGTGAGGTGGGGGGCTGGAGCTAGGTGCAGGTAGGCATGGAACAGCCCTACAGCCTGGCACTGAGGCAAATGTCTTCTACTTACAGCCATAGGCTGACCAAATCTAGTGAGTAAATTTTGTGAACAGAACCCGACACACACACACACACACACACATAAACATCAAACAATGAGAATGAATGCTTAACAATGCATTGGTGGATAAAGATTATATAATATATACATATATATATATATATAATATATAAACATATATATA
>NC_068995.1:36396250-36401323 GCF_001194135.2 Octopus bimaculoides | reverse complement strand
ATATATATTAAAAAGGGCATCCAACCACAGAAACCATGCCAAAAGCAAAAACAGACCTCTGGCTCATCAGCTCATTCCAGCATGGAAAATGAACATTAAAAGATGATCAAGATGCCCTGCTTATTACAAATCACTCAAAATATGAAATGAGAATAAAAAAATCATTTTGTTTGTCCCTCTAAACAAAACATGTAACATTTTAGTCTCATTGGCAGTGACTTTGACTTTTGTCTGTCTGGGTACAGGCAGGGTTGTATGGTGAAGTTCATTTTGTAATCCTGTGTTTCTGGGTTTAATTTCCACTGCAAGGGAACTTAGGCAAGTTCAATACTTTGTTTAGAGAAACAATAACAGGGGGAAGGCTTTTATCACTTTGTTATGTGGTTTGTAATCTAAATCTTACTTCACTATCATCATCATCATCATTTAACATCTGTTTTCCAAGCTAGCATGGGTTGGACGGTTTGACAGGATCTGACAAGCCACAAGCTCCAGTCTCAGCTTTACATCTTAGAAAAAAAAAACAGAAGTGTTTCTTTTAACTGACCAGAGTGATATACTATAAGACATTAGTGTTGCTGATAGTAGTGAATACATTTAATACAAACTATACTTACTCCAGTGATTCCTTTGAGAGAATTTCACCAAAAAAACGGATGCCAAGTCGGTAAATGTGTTGTTTCTTTTTATATACTTTACTTATCTGAAGAAGAAAGATTTTTACACAAATAGATTTATACACCGAAGCAAGATTTTTAGATTTAAAACAATCAAATGTACATAAACCTGGTTACACACAGCTATACACTCACACATGTATGTGTGTGTGCATGCATGTGTGTGTATGTATATATATATATATATATATATATATATATATATATATATATATATATATATCTCATCATCATCGTTTAACGTCCACTTTCCATGCTAGCATGAGTTGGACGATTTGACTGAGGACTGGTGAAACCGGATGGCAACACCAGGCTCCAATCTAATTTGGCAGAGTTTCTACAGCTGGATGCCCTTCCTATATATAATCTCTAATCAGTTCCTCGACTTTTAAGATAATCAAGTTAATTACTTCACTTTTGATGATTAAACAGAGTAGACATCTTTGATTCTCAGTAAAGATCTCAATACACATTGTTGATATTGATTCCAAGGATAAATGCAAAATCACAGTATGTAAAAAATAGTATAAGCATCTAAATATATGTCAGTGTGTGTGTGTGTGTGTGTGTGAATATAGATATCATTGTCATCATCGTTTAACATCCGCCTTCCATGCTGGCATAACAAATTTTGAATCAATTCAAATATGTCTGAAACATAACTGGCATATAAAGAGATATAATCACAGTAGTTTGCCATGGAGAAAAATTTTTGCTTTGGGTAAAAGATGTTAAAAACACTAAAGTGAGTAGAAAGCATCCCTTATAGATTTGTAGATGCATGTCAAACTCCCCACCTCTCTTCAGCACCAGATACTAAGCAAAGCAACTCTAAACTGACTGAAAGGTTTAACTTGATTATCAGAAACCAGTAAATACTGATCAGTTGTGTTGGCCACCAGGTCAGAACAAAACATGGGTGGTGCACAAAGGAGTGATATAAAATAAACAAACTTTAGATTGGTTCACATCATAATGAAAATGGGTCTACACGTCAAATACATTCCAAGTGTATCTGATATGGTCTTAAGCTTATTTTACAGCACAGATTTGTGCACCAGCCATATGTATATGTGTGTCATGCTACTCCCACTAAATAAAGAAGATTGGCCTGCAAGAACCCTGTGCCAGTGCCATGCAAAAAAGTACTTGTGCTGGCGCCGTGTTAGAAGCACCCAGTACATACTGTAAAGAGGTTGGTGTTTGGAAGGGCATCCAGTCATAGAAACCAAGCCAACTTAACCTGGTGCAGCTCTCCTGTTTGTCAGCTCTGGTCAAACCGTCCAACCCATGCTAATATGAAAAACAGATGTTAAAGAATGATGATGATGATATCAATTAAAAAAAAAAAGGATCAATGGTCCTTCCCAAACCATAGGCTCATAAGGCTGGTTTCTCAGATTCTGTGACGAATATGTTCACCTGCTGAACAGGATGCCAGTCTATTGCAGGGTTACTCATTTTTACAAGTTGAGTGGACAAAGGACATTGTGTTGCTCAACAACATGATGCATTACCAGGTCCAGGAATTGAAATCACACTCTTTCAGTCATGAGTGCAACACCCTAACCACTAAACCATGTGCTCCATGCACACACATCAGGCTCTACATGCTTTCCCACAAGGTGCACTTCTATAATTTTACAAAAAAAAGTATCAGCCTAGTTACATGAGTCTTTCTATGCTAGCACACCTCAATCTTGCATATAAGATTTCATGAAACTGTGTGACTGCATTACATAAACAAATACACACACACTATGTCAGTGAGATATACTGATGTACTACGAGATGGAATTTATTGAGGCACATTCTCTACAAGCTGATGCCCTTCCTGTCACTAACCTTCACCTGTTTCTAAGCAAGGAAAATATTTCCCTAGGGAAACGTTTCTCATGGAAATCTGGAAATGAACAACATCACTCATGTGACGATGTTCGTTTATGACCATCACATGATTTCAAAACAAAAGGTACAAACAAATACACATATACATAGATATATGCATTTCTGCCAACTAAATCCACTTACAAGGATTTGGTGAACCCAGGGCTATAGCAGGAGACAATTGCCCAAGGTGCCATATACTCTTACAAATAAATTCCTTATGAATATTACCAATACTGTATGAGAAATAGCTGTAGCAAATATCTAAAATTACAATATAAGAGAAAGTGGAATACCTACCAAGGCAGGCCAGAAAGGATATTTGTTGAATTTAACCCATACTGCATCATTTTCCACAACAGGCGAGTCTGAAACATGAAAAGAAAAATGTATTTAGTCCAACCCATGCCAACATGGAATGCAGACATTAGATGATGAAGATGATTTGAATTGATAATATGTAACAAATATATTGCTGGTGCCATGTAAAAGGATCCATGCTACTACAACGTATAAAGTAGCCTTGTCAGTGCCATGTATAAAGCACCCAGTACAATCTATAAAGTGGTTGGTGTTAGGAAGGGCATCCAAAAACAGACATTAAAATGATGATGATGAAATATGATTTCATGAGAGAGAATCTTCAAGATGACCTAATGATAAAAACAGCCATTAACTCAAACAAGACAAAAACTTAATTAAAATATGTAACCTATAAATTAACAGATAAATAAGATATTCATAGTTCAAATCTTGACACTAACTTCAAGCTGTATACTTCTAAATAGCATAATCTATTTCAGTGTAAGAAGTTAGAAAATATCATTTTGATGTTATTTGTGCAATATAACAAAAATATAAAATCCATTATATTTTCACCTCTTTCAATACTATACCCCACCCAGTTGTAGGGTCTTGTCTTTCAAATACTTGATGATCTCACTAGTGCTGTTGCCATGAAAGAAAGCACCCAGTACACTCTGTAAAGTAGTAGGCATCAGGCAGAACATCCAGCTGTAGAAACTATGACAAAGCAGACATTGGAGCTCAGCACTGTCTTCTAGCTCGTTGAACTATTGAGTTTATGCCAGTATGAGAAAAAGGAAGTTAAACAATAACAATGATGATATATATCATCATTTTTATATCAAACTTTCCCATGTTTATACTGGTCAGATTGAATTCATTAAGGTAAATTTTCTACACCTGTCACTGACCTTCACCTGTTTCCCAGCAAGTTAATATTTTCTCATGACCAGACACATTTTCACAGAAGGTTAGAAGTAACAAGGAAACACACACATGGAACTTCTTTCAGTTTCATTACCAAGAAATACACTCAAAAGGTCAACTCAGAGCAATAGCAGAAGGCACTTGCTTAAGGTACTGTGCAGTGGGACTGAACCTGAAACCACATGGTTGCAATGCAAAACCTTTCAAACATGCAGCCAATTGCTATTAAGTCAAGACTGTCACCAAAAACCACTCAACACAAATTAAATCATTGCAGTAAAATTTGTTGATGTTAAAGTATTATTTGATTAAGTAACCACAGTAGCATTCTTAACTCTCTTAGTCTTGGGTCCTTGTGTCTAATCTTACTCTATACCTGGATTCTTGAGCAAAAACATAAACAGTTGCATATACAGCTCAAGGATAAGAATTGCAAGCAAACTAATGAACAGAATTGGCTGCATCTTCTTTACCACTTTACTGGGAATCCAGAGATGATGTTTCACCTATTCTTGCTATAGCAGGAATACAGTATGATATGGTTAATATTATTCAGTTATTTAAACAATTTATAGTATATTTCGCTACTCAATCACACGTAGCAATAATAAGAGAAATCAGAACATTATCTTTATTTGTGACATCTCAACATTAAAATATCGTGAGTTTTGTAAATTGAGTGCTGAAACTGGGAGAAACTAAGACCAGAATTTGTATCTTAACAACAAATTACATTTCTAAAGACATAAATAAGTTTATCAATTCAATAAACTATATATGGAAAGATACTCACCAGCTTTTGTAGAAGATAGAGTGTCGCACATCTCATCATCAGTACCAAAGGAGCTTTCATCAGATGAATCAGATTTGTCCTCAGGGTTGGAATCTGTGTTTTTCCTGTTGAAAAGGTTAAATAAAATAACAAGATTATATATATATATATATATATATATATATATATATGAATGGGAGGAAGAGAGCCTGCCGTATGTCGACCCAATAGAGGGACCAGCTATCCGAGTTGATAGTACCAGGGTAGATAAAGCAATTAAGAGTATGAAGACTGGGAAAGCCCCCGGCCCATCAGGAATCACTGCAGAGATGCTCAAAATATCTGGCAGTGTTGGCTATAGCCTAGTCACCCGTATTACGAACCAGGTGATACACGAAGGAGTCATACCCAATGACTGGTGTAGCAGCATCATAGTCAACTGCTACAAAGGTAAAGGTGACGCTTTAGATACAAATAATTACAGAGGCATCAAGCTGTTAGATC
>NC_068995.1:36379983-36394681 GCF_001194135.2 Octopus bimaculoides | reverse complement strand
ACCATTTTGAGCGTGGCCGTTGCCAGTACCGCCTGACTGGCTCCCGTAGGATTTTCGAGTGAGATCGTTGCCAGTGCCCCTGGACTGGCTTGTGCAGGTGGCACATAAAAGACACCATTTCGAGCGTGGCCGTTTTAGTGCGGGTGACACGTAAAAGCACCCACTACACTCTCTGAGTGGTTGGCGTTAGGAAGGGCATCCAGCTGTAGAAACTCTGCCAAATTAGATTGGAGCCTGGTGTTGCCATCCGGTTTCACCAGTCCTCAGTCAAATTGTCCAAACCATGCTAGCATGGAAAGCGGACGTTAAACGATGATGATGATGATGAATGATTTGAACATTTATTCTCAATATATTTCAGCAGATGTTACCACAAAATATGTTAATTGCAGTTTTATGTAGGTCATAAGAGAACATCTACTCTATATGCCGACAATGTGCTCATAACATTTTTGGCTCATTTATGCAAAAATTTCTGGAGCACCAATGTTACAATAAGTGCCTCAGTAAGAAACACACAGTCCTTTGAGCTTTTAAATAAGCCACTGGGCTTTGTTTATAATTTCAACAAACTATTTGCTGATTAGTGCTTATATCTACTAACCAATGAAATAATCATTATTTGCACTATATATATTATTTGATAAACACAATATGTTTTTATGTGTTACTATTAGTTTCATGTGATGAGAACATGCCAGACAGTATTTTTTAACAATTAAAGGGGAAATAATTCTAATTTCCCCATCCCACCATTTTGCTTCGTTTTATTTTATTTTCCATTTTCTGGACCTTTTATATCTATTTCCTTCTCACATCTTATTGTCCAATTTTTAGTTTGTTATGCCAGGTGTGCAGGGCCTGAAGATTGTGCTGAGACACCAGACATGTTAAAAAATACTGTCTGGCATGCTTTCACTACATGAAACTAATAGTAACACATAAAAACATACACTGTGTTTATTAAATAATATTTATCTCTCACCAGATGGGGTACTTTTTTTGTTGATCTTACCACATGGAATAGTACACAATATATATATATATAGAGAGAGAGAGAGAGAGAGAAAGAGAGAGAGAAAGATAGAGAAAGAGAGAGAGGGGGGCAAAGACATTGAAAATACTTGATTATGAATATACACATACAACAGATGAGTGGGTAAATGATCCTATTTTACTACAGGCACTGAACTGTGTCACAAGTAAGGCATTAACCACACTAATAATAACAACAAGAGCACGCAGAGAGTGAAAACCTCCACCAAGGCAACACTAACATCCTCTCAACGATTAGCGACATGATTTTTAAAATGAGAATATCTGAAATAAACTCAACAGCTGTCACAAACGAGAATACTAAACATGAACCCGACCGCTCTCAATGGTAGTCATGGAAATGTGAAGGTGATTGTAGAAAACTTAGTAACAGTAATAAATGGTTTATCCTTATATAATAGAAGCCAAAGTTAACAAATTCACCATCCAAAATAGTTTCAAAGGCGGAGGTAATAAGTTCTACTCAAGAATTTTTAAATAAATAGCATGAGACCTTTTGGTTTTCTCTTCTCTTAAATTCCAGCCTTCCTTTGGTATTCCTGTTGTTTTAGATCAACGTATAGATGTATGTATATATGTAAGTATACTGTTAAGTGTTAATATGTATGCATAATATATATATTATGAAAATATGTTAGTGTTATTTCATTTCTGAACGGTTTTGCTGCCGTCTATAGGTAGTTTGATTTCTTTATCCATCAATTTTGGATCTTTTCCCTTTGAACGGCAAATCGAGAAATTAATTTTTTGTAACTAAACACTTTCAAACTTCGGACACTGGTAGAATGTGTCATATAAAACATCTTTTACTCTAGTGTTGTTGAGAAAAGTTTATATTTTTAAAGTTATTTCGTGTTAAAGTAGTCATGTTTCGGTAATTTCAACCAAACAATGACGTGTATTCAGCTGAATAAAATTACTGCCGTTGTTTGTCAACAACAACTATCAGTGGTGTGTATTTCGTTTGTCACTGTTATTTATGACATCATTTATGCATTTGTACTGGCTTTAGCTTTAGGGGGTTAGGGTTAGGGTTGGGATTTTAGGGTTAGAGTTACGGAAAAAAGTGAAAAATGAAGAAATTGGAGGGGGGAGGGGCAAAAAAGTCTTTCCGAAAATAGTAGCTGAAAAGCAGGAAAAAAAAAACTAAAAGCAGTAGAAATGGTGCCATGAAGTAAACATGCTGCAGATACACTCGTTTATTCATACAAACATAACCGAGATGAAATATGTCATAAATAACAGTGACAAACGAAATATACACTGCCGGAAGTTGTTGTTGACAAACAACAACAGTAATTTTATTCAGCTCAATCAATGTCATTGATTGGTTGAAATTACTGAAAACGACAACTTAACACGAAATAACTTCGAAAATAATGAATTTTACAGAATAAAAGAGGTTTTAAGTGACACATTCTACCAGTATACGATGTTTGAAAGTGTTTAGTTACAAACAATAAATTTTTCGATCTGCCAGTCAAAAGGTAAAGATCCTCAATTTCTACTAAGATAGAGATGCGAATAAAATTAATAATAGAGAAACAAAAATAAAACATCGGAAACAGCAAAAAGGTAGATAATTGAGAAAGACTTGAAAGTGAATGTAAGATCATAATCATGTAAGTAAACATAGCAAATAATCCAGAATCCTTGTCCAGTACCGGATCGATCCCAAAATCTAATCAGTTTTGCCAGTCACGAGGCCAAACATCTCTGAAAGTTTCATCCGAATCCATCCAGCATCTTGTCCATGGACAAACAAACAAACACGACTGCAAACAACACCTCTGCCTTCGCTAAGGCAGAGGTAATAAGAATCCTTTCTACTATAGGAACAAGGCCTGAAATTTGAGGGGAGGGGGCTAGTTGATTACATTGATCCCCAGTGCATAACTGCTATTTATTTCATTGACCCTGAAAGGATGAAAGGAAAGTTGACCTTGGCAGAATTTGAACTGAGAACAAGGATGGACAAAATGAACAATAATAATCCTTTCTACTAAAGGCACAAGGTCTGAAATTTTGCAAGAGGGGCCTAGTTGATTACATCAACCCGAGTGTTTCACTAGTACTTAATTTATTGAACCTGAAAGGATGAAAGGCAAAGTCAACCTCCACGGAATTTGAACTCAGAACATACCGACAAGCGGAATACCACCAAGCATTTTATCCAGTGTGCTAATGGTTCTGCCAGCTCTCCAGCTTAATGATGAAAATAATGGTTTCAAATTTTGCCACAAGGGCAGCAATTTTGGGGAAGAGGGACGAGTTGATTGCATTGACCACAGTGTTCAACTGGTACTTATTTTATTGACCCCCGAATGGATGAAAGGCAAAGTTGACCACAGCAGAATTTGAACTCACAATGTAGCAATGGATGAAATACTGCTAAGCATTTCGTCCAGCGCGCTAATGCTTCTGTGAGCTTGCCAGCTTAATAAAGATAAAGGTGTCTTTGAACAATGCATTCTATTACACCATTCAATCACTAAAACAAAATCAATGATTAATCTTCAGAAAACAAACAACAGATGGTGTACTATTTCATTAGACTCTAGTCAGTTATTAACATTCATACAACATGGTAATCATTTCTTATTTCATTCATTCATTCATTCATTCAATCGTCATCTACACTATCTTTCATACAATGTTTTTGATAGAGACAAATATATTTCTAGCTACAAGTGAAGTATCAGTGAACCTGAATATACAGAACCATTTTCACATAAGTTTACATGGCAACCTAATCAATACAACAATAAAAGACTCAAAGATGTCAAATTCCAGCATTACTTTTCAGAATAAAGAAGTTTCTTCCTTGTTGCTGTTTCCTCTTCCTTCTCATCTTTCTCCCCATTGGATCTTTTCTCACCACTGGAGTGAGGTTTTCTAGTTGGCCGTTCTAGTTTATTTTCCAAAGGAGTGCTAGTATCATAACTTGGCTTCATCTGGAACTCTTTTCTTCTCTCTGTGTTGCCAATAGACAATACACCATTTCTTTGATCCTTCGATGACTTCAGTTTGGTATAAGTCTTTGGTTGTGTAAAAGAATTAATACTGCGTTTGGAGTTTTCATTTTCTCCCATGCAAGAGGAGTTATCTTTTTTTTTCTGAAGTGACCGGTATGAAAAGCTGGGTTTATGTGCTGGCTGTCGGATGGGTTCATCATGGAACATATAGCAACTACCTCTGTCATGAACTGTGGTAGGTAAGGCCTTCTGAGGTGGAGGTGAGGCTGGTTTCCGGGCATAACAAGGAACACGACTGGTGACTTCTGGTGTGTTCATGCGACGTGGGGCCTTGAAGTGTTGGCTTCTCAGATATGCATCATTCTCAAGCATTCGACGCTTACGGTTGTCAGCATTTGCCACAAAAGAGTCAGGCAGACTAGGACAACGGAGTACATTTTCTTCAGGTTTATAGTGAATTAACATCAAATTTAGCCGACAAGTAGAAAAGTTACACTGGCTACAGGTATACTTCAAATGGTCACTGGTCTCATTTGTGTAACTAGTAATAGTGCTGGTGGCACCTGATGTAGCCGGAGGACTGTCAGGAAGTAAATCTGCTTGGTTGTGTGAACTACCAGCAACAGATGACTTACTGTTGAAGGAACTATTAAATATAGAGTCAGTTGGATTCTTAACTGATGAGCTTTTTTTGTGTGTAACATCAGTGTTGTCCTTGGCAGCTTTTTGAGCACATTTTAGAGCCATTAGGAATCTTTGACTCAAATCATTTGGCAGATTTTCACCTGGAAAGAAAAATAAAATACAAAGAATTATAATAGATAAAGCCAAAAAAAAAAAATGATACACAATATAAATAGGGGAAAAATTATTTTATTTTTCCCCTTTTATTAATGATGTTAAGAAGAAGTAAACTGGAGAAGCACAAATACAGGGGACAAGCAAGGAATTGATCATGTGTCACCTGTCACTGCTACTGCATTGATCAAGACCATCTAACAGAAATATCAGATAGTATAATTCACCATTGTAAAATCAATGAACATTTCTCTTGTGAAGAAGGCTATCAACACTATCAACACACTATCAATTAGTCTACACCCTGTTTATACTAGGATATAGATTTATCTCTCGTATGCCTAAAATTACGAGAAACCAAAGTCGAGTATTAGGTTTGTGAATCATTATCGTTCGGAAAAAAAAAAAAAATTTAATGGTTGAGCTTGTAAGCCTATGTCAGTTTTATGATGTCTGGTTATTTTAATAATACATTACAAGGAAGGATGGCTATAGACCAGTGATTCCTAATGTGGGGCGTACACCCTACTGGTGGAACCTGGGAAAACTAGGGTTGGGGATGGGATCCAAACTTTCTTTTTTCTTTTAAGTGGGACATGGAATTGTGAAAATCTTTTTTTCACAGCAGACATACTACACCTACACTCAGCCTAGCCAAACCAATCTCTCCAGCGAAGCATATTGTGTGAAGACTGTTTGTTACAGTATAGTGCTACTCTAATGCTCTAGTGTGGACATTTCTTTAAAGAAAGTATATAATCATAAAATTTTAAAGATAAAGTTCTTTTTTTCCAACCACTGGTGGGGCATACATTTTTTTGGAAAGTTATGGTGGGGCATAGGGGGAAAATAGGTTGGGAAACATTATTGTAGACGTAAAGTCTTACCTTTCTTTATGTAGTTCTTCTTGTGTTCTGTATTAAATGGCATGATATTAGATTCAGAACGAATAATATCACTGGAATAAAAAGTAAATAAATAATAACTTTTACACGCCAGTCACATAACAGTTTCAAATTTTGGTACAAGGCTAGCAATTTTGAGGAGAGGGGGAAGTCAGTTACATTGAGCCCAGTGCTCAACAGCTACTTTATTTTAGAGCCCAAGAAAGTGAAAGGCAGAGTCATCCTCAGCAGAATTTAACCTCAGAAACTAATAAGCCAGAAGAAATGCTGTTAAACATTTTGTTCGACAAGCTAACGATTGTGCCGGTTCACTGCTTTTCACTAGTCACATAGCAAATGGGCTCAGTGACAAGTGCAGTATGTTACATAAAAATGACTGATTACTTAAATGACATCTGTTAGTCAACTAATCTGTTAGCTGAAACTATTACTGGGCCATGTGTCATGGCCGAGATATAGGCATCTTCCCAGGTATTTACTAATAGATAAACAAATGACCAACCTGGCCTGTGGACTTGAGTGGGCAGACAAGGGGTAAAAATAGGTAAAAAACGAATGCTTAGAGATGATCTACAAACTTACCTTAAACCAGGGGTGATATATCTTGTGAACATGTGTCATTTCTGAACTGATTCCATAGGAATAAAAGAATAAGTCGACAGTCCTAAACTATTTAAACTGTCATGTTTTCACATCCTTCAATACTACTACACCCCACTCAGTTGCTGGGGGGGGGGGGGGAATCTTGTCTTATGAATACTTGGTAACCGCACAAGTGCCAGTGCTACAAAAAGAAAAGCACCCAGTACACTCTGTTAAGTGGTTGGCATTAGGAAGGGTATCCAACTCGAAACTAAGCCAAGGCAGATACTGGAGCTTGTCGGTTCCTATTAAACCATTCAACTCATACCAACATGATGTTAAATGATGAGGATGATTATATAATACTAAATAAACAGTGAGTTATAAAGTTCTGAATATTGTATTTTTACTTTAGAGTTGGTGTTTCTTACCACCATCTGCTAAATGTGCTAACTTTTGTAATTGATCTTTAGCCAAGATAAAAATACTTTCATGGAAGTTAAAATCTAAAATTTAAGCAGCCTAAACAATTATATTTCTGCATTATTAATTCCTCTAAAGAAAGTGCAAGCTAGTAGAATTGTTACTATGCTGGATAAATGCTTAGCGACATTTCTTTCAGCTCTTCGCATTTGGAATTTAAATTCCACCAAGGCCAATTTCCTTTCATCCTTCCAGGGTCAATAAAATAAGTTTTAGTTGAACACTGGAGTTCACGTAACCAACTTCTCTTCTCAAAATTCCTCTAACATAATTAATGTCCCTAGATTAAATATTTTACAATATATCAATGAAGACCGCAGCTATTCACGTTAGCCTTAATAGCTACAATGTAATAAGTAAGCTGACTGCAAAACTTGTCAGTAGTATAAAATGTGTTTAATCCTTTAGCATTTAAACCAGCCACAACCAGTCAAAATATTCTATTTGTTTTATGTTCAAACTGGCCAGATCTGGCTTCTCATGTCTACCCTACCAATGTCATTCTAAAAGTAAATGATGAGATCATCAAAATCTCAAAGCTACAAGATAATGCATGATCAATTCAAAATAATGTAAATAAATAAGCATTACATTTGATAAATTAATCTGAATGCTAGTGGGTTAAGAGAAAAGATTAGATATTTCACCATAACTATTTCTAGAAGAAATTTCAAGTCAGGTCTTTTACTGTAGACTTGAAAAGTGTAAAAAAGTAAAACAAATAAAGAAAAAAAATCAGCAGAAAGTGATAGTGATACAGGTATATAGTAGGGACGTGCCACCTGGGTAGGCAAGATAGGCAATGCCTACCCTGAATAGTTACATTTTACTTTTATAGCAACATATGCACCTAATTCAATAAAATTATGAAGGTTACTCTGAATACTATGCATAAAATGCAAAATATTTAATTTTTTTGTAGCTTAGGTTGGCATAATTTGCCTCTGCTGTTCAATCTCAGTAAAACTACGCATAGTACTGCTGTAGTACACATGCTGTGTACATTCCTATAACATTTTCTTTAAGTGCTATAAAGGCAGAAGTAATTCTGCCTCCAACTCAGTCGCATGCCAGTGTTTTGCTTATTTTTTTTGCGTGTTTTACTACATAAACATCACCAACTGCCTACTCTGAGTAATTACTGATGGCACATGCCTGATATATAGTATCACAAGTAAAGGGTAACGAACTGAATTCTTTTTGGTGAGGGAGTAAAATGTTTTGAAAATAAATACTGTATTTCAACCCAATAAACACGAAAATAACTTACAAACATTATATCAAATAACATTTGTGCTAAGGGAACTGAAAATATTTCATTCTCTCTAGGAATTTTACATGGAAAATAGAACAATTATCTACATATAAGAATGTCACAAGCAAGATGGTGGAATGGTTAAGAGCTCTTTCGTTTGGTAAACAAACATTTTCAGGTTCTGAAGAAATGTACAAATTTTACAGAATAAATCCAGGAAAATAAACCTGTTACAAGTTTCTCTGTCCTGTCAGATTAATCTTTTAACATTGAGGTTACTCTATCAAATGTAATAGTTATTTATTGACATTGTTTTGCATTATTTTGTAGCTTCAAAATTTCTTCCATGTGGTTGTTTAATTTTAGAAATGATATGGTAGGTAAGCATGAGAATCTGGATCTGACTGGTGGTTTGAACATAAAACAGGTAGAATGTTTGCGCTGGATGTGATCGGTTTAAAAATCAAAAGGGTTGACGAATTGAACCTACTGAATGGTGTGTGTGTGTGTGCATGCACGTGCAGCTATAACCTAACAACTATGAGGAACTACAATTTAAATAGTTTAGAGAAACTGGTTGAAAGTCATTACAGAAATTATAAAAGAACAGTCTTTGAATAATTTAAACGATTCCATTACTTTATGCTATGATTTCAGAAATAAGCATAAAAATCTACATTGAATATTATATTACATTATATTATTTCATATCATCATCATGAACAATGTTATGAAATATTATATCATAATCATTTACCATCCATTTTCCATGCTGGCATGGGTTGGGCAGTGTGACAGGGGCTGGCCAGATGAGCTACGTGCCTGTTTTGGCATGGTTTCTACAACTGGATACTCTTCCTAACGCCAACCACTTTACAAAGTGTACTTAGTGCTTTTATGCAACACCAGCACAGGGTGCTTTTTACAAGCCTGCATGATTAGGATCACTCAGCTGTAGCGGGATGCAAGAGACATGCCTGTATGCAAGGACAACCACAATTTTACTTAGTTTGACATGTCTTCTCAAGCACAGCAAACTGCCAGGAGTCTCGGTCCCTTGTAATCTCCTCTGTGAGGCCCAACATTTGAAGATCCTTTCTCACCACTTCATTTCACATCTTCCACACATTCTCTCCACAATTAGAGACTGACACTTCTTGATACAACTCTCCTCATCCATAGGCAGAGTCAAGATTAGCGCATCTAAATAAGTAGTATAATATTATATTATAATCTAATATAGCATAATATAATATCATCATCATCATCATCATCATCGTTTAACGTCCGCTTTCCATGCTAGCATGGGTTGGACGATTTGACTGAGGACTGGTGAAACCGGATGGCAACACCAGGCTCCAGTCTGATTTGGCAGAGTTTCTACAGCTGGATGCCCTTCCTAACGCCAACCACTCAGAGAGTGTAGTGGGTGCTTTTACGTGTCACCCGCACGAAAACGGCCACGCTCGAAATGGTGTCTTTTATGTGCCACCCGCACAAGCCAGTCCAGGGGCACTGGCAACGATCTCGCTCGAAAATCCTACAGGAGCCAGTCAGGCGGTACTGGCAACGGCCACGCTCAAAATGGTGCATCTCATGTGCCACCCGCACAAGAACCAGTCCAGGGGCACTGGCAACGATCTTACTTGGCTTGCCGGGTCTTCTCACGCACAGCCCATTTCCAAAGGTCTCGGTCCGTAGTCATCGCCTCGGTGAGGTATGAAATATTATAATATAATATTGTTATATTTTGGGATGGTCATTTTTCTTTTTCCTGTCACTATATATTTGTTCTTCACTTGTTCTTATTTTATTTTATGTCCATTGTCTGAAAATCTTTCGTCACACATCTGTGACTTCTTCAGCAACTCTTCTATTCCACAAGTCTCCTCCTGCTCCACTTAGTCCATTCTGTCCTTCTATGATGTGTATCCTTATCTGTGATGTGATATGTATCTTTATCTGTGTGTGATGTGAATCTTTATCTGTGATGTGATGTGTATCCTTATCTGTGTTGGAATTACAAAACCCAAAGTTCAACCAAGCCAGTTCAATTTTAACAAATAAAAGAGAAGAACCACATTTTCTAGCATACAAGTTAATGTAGTACATAGTGTAAACCTTGAAACATAAGTATTCCTCCAAATACTGCTGTATTTCAAATGGAATTTTTGGTCCTCAAAAGTAGACTTGGTGTAAAAGTCAACTTTTATTTTTGACTGTAAATTTTGGATTAAAAAATTTGGCTTGTATACCACAAGATATGGTAGAAATTATTTTTGCTGAAAATATACTAAACTAAAGACTAATCAAACATAATATCAAATACTTACTAAGCATCTTCACATGGAAAAGTGATATAAGCTATAGGATTTTTCTTCCCATGATCAACAATTTTACAGTCTTCCTGGGCTACAACCTGTTTAAATAAAAACAGTTTACAGGTCATGTATCAAAACAGATATATAAAATAAAATACAAAATTGTAACTATTAACTTTGTGTATGTGTGTATCTGTGTATGTATGTCAATGTATAAAAATCTACCAATAAATTTTGTCTGACCCAGGCAAAGCATAGGAAAGTGAACATTAAAATGATAATATTCATTCATGTCCACTTTTCCATGCTTGCATGGGTTGGACTTTGAGTCAAGTTGTTTTCTTCAGCTAGATGCCATTCTTCCAGTCACCAACTCTCACCTGTTTCCAAGCAAGTTAATACATCCCCATGGTCATATATGTTCTTGCAGAGTATTGGAAATCAATGACACTGCTTGCATGACAGGGACAATAATTTACATCTATTACATGATGTCAAGACAAAGAAGGACAAACACACACACACATACACATTGGGTTTCTTTCAGTTTCCATTTAACAAATCTACTCACAAAATTTTAGTTGGCCTGAGGCTATAGCAGAAGTCATTTGCCTAAGGTACCAAATAGTGGGACAGAGGTTTATCTTTGGCTAGGTATTTCTCCTGCAGCTGTCTTACCAGAGATATAGCATCAGTGGTGCATTTCCCTGGCACGAACCCAAACTGCATCTCATCTAAACTGACTCTCTCCCTAATTAGTTGGGCTATGACCCTCTCAGTGACCTTCATTACCTGATCCAACAACTTGATACCTCTGTAATCATTTGTATCTAAAGCGTCACCTTTACCTTTGTAGCAGTTGACTATGGTTCTGCTACACCAGTCATTGGGTATGACTCCTTCATGTATCACCTGGTTAACTATATTGGTGACTAGGCTATAGCTGACACCGCCAGATATTATGAGCATCTCTGTGGTGATTCCTGATGGGTCAGGGGCTTTCTCTGTTTGCATATGCTTAATTGCTTTATCTACCAAGGCACTGTCACTTCAGATAGCTGGTGCCTCTGTCGGCATCCGGCAGATTCTCTTTCTCCCATTCATTCTCTTTATTTAGCAACCTTTCATAGTGGCATCTCCAAACCTCTCTCTTTGCAGCCTCGTTTAGTGCAAGTGAACCATCATTCATGCGAACACATTTCTCTCCTACGACATCACGATTCTCTCTCACACACTGTCTTGCAACACGAAATACCTCAAGTCTTTGATCCTCATGGTGCAGAACAGCCAAAATTTTCTTATCTGCTTCCCCTCTGGCTAAATAAACCTGACTCCTAGCTTCCCTTCTGGCAGTCTGATACAATTCCCTGCTACCACCGTTCTTCCAGTCTTTCCAAGCGTGTTTCTTTTCTCTAATGGCCTTATCAACAACATTGTTCCACCACCACGTTATCTTGGGTCAAGAGGAGACTTTGCACCAACCACAGATCTGGTCAGTGGACCTCAGCAGGTTGTCCCATAGCAACCCCCAGCTGTCTTCCACATCATGTGATGCTATATCTCCCCTCTATTTTGCCAAAAGTACCCTTAAGCTTCCAGACCCTTCTCCCCCATGCTGATCGCCTACTGGGCATCCATTTAGCCCTGACCCTGAAGTCGCTAACTACAAGCATATGTTGCGAGGCACATTCTTCACCTGCGAAGGTTTTGGCTTTTATAAGTAGCCATAAATACAAGAAATAAATGAGACTCAGCTGAATTAGTTACTCAAGATGAAGCACCAAGTCAGCCCGCTATTACCAGCACAGCTCAAAGTATGGTGAATAAAATCAGAATGAAGCAACTTGAGAGAGAGAGAGAGAGAGAGAGAGAGAGAGAGAGGGAGAGAGAGAGAGAGAGAGAGAAAGAGAGAGAGAAAGAGAGAGAGAGAGATAGAGAGAGAGAGATGGCATCCATCAGTCTTGCAGAGTAGGGAGGAGAACAAAGAGCAACTTCTGAAATGCTTAAAGCCCTATCTTTCCCTGTTTCGTTATGACTGACTTAGAGCAGAACCAGAACTGGCGTTTTAAAACAAGCTTCTGAATTAGATATCAACATTCTTGCCATCAACATCTATCATATTGTCATAATTGCTTTAAAATTTTGGAAGGTCAGCAATTTTTTTAGGGAAGGGGTTAGTCAATTATGATGGCCCCAAAACTCAACTGGTACTTGTTTAATTGATCCTGAAAGAATGAAAAAGCAAAGTTGACCTCAGCAGAATTTGAACTCAGAACATAATGAGTTGGAAAAAATATTACAGAGCGTTTTTTCTCATTCTCTAACAATTCTGCCAGCTCACCACCTTCATACTGTTATAAATGACAACAACAACTCTTAACATTGAGTGATATTTTCAGGTTATGTCTGTCACCCTAAATTCATTGATGTTGTAAAGGTACCTCTGTTTTCAAGGCAGATGATCAAGTTGGTAATTTACTTTATTTAAGTATAAATGCTAGCATGGAAGAAGGACGTTAAAAGATGATGATGATGAAGAATCACTAACTGCCAATGAGAGCGTTTTCAACTTGTAACTTGGATTAATTGGTGTAGAGTATTTCTGATCTTAGCAAACAAAGGAAAAAAAGAAAATAACATGCAACATTTTAGGCAACATATTCTATTGAAGCATAGTTTACCTCTGCAGGCCACCATGGATAGCGAGGGACTTTTGCCCAAACAACATCTCCTGGAGAATAAGTCACAGCAGCACACATTCTTCTTCAGATTTGCAAGTTTCTACAAAACAAGAGAAAATTTAATTAACAATATGTATCGAACATTACAAAATAATAATTCTGTTACTGTTTGCATGAAGTATTGCCTGGTTATATATATATACCATATCATCATCATCATCATCATCATCATCGTTTAACGTCTGCTTTCCATGCTAGCATGGGTTGAACGATTTGACTGAGGACTGGTGAAACCAGATGGCTACACCAGGCTCCAATCTGATTTGGCAGAGTTTCTACAGCTGGATGCCCTTCCTAACGCCAACCACTCAGAGAGTGTAAAGGGTGCTTTTATGTGCCACCAGCACGAAGGTCAGTCAGACGGTACTGGCAACATAAAAACCCATGTAGATTGTGCACCTATGTAATTTGTGCAGGTGATTTTCAGGATATAATTTGTTAGAAAAAGTTTCTACTCATGTAAAATTCGCACCCAAAAGTTTTCAGAATTGCTGATATAGCCAAGGGTAAAAGGTTTTCAATTTAGTTGTATTTAGCATAATTTCACTTACTTATGATCAGATTTTATTAAATTTTCATTAAATAAAAATAATTTCTGTTTAACAGGTATCACATTGAAAGTTATTAAATTGCAAAGTGTTTGTGTTGTTTATAATAAACTTTGTTTTACATTTCTTGCCCACAAGAGATTATGTCCGATCTTTAGCATACTGCTGTATGTCTTCTCAAATCACGACCACAAGAAAAGTTGTTGATAAGAATTACCAACAAAAACAAAGATGATAAATATGAACAGGTGTTGCAAATTACCAATAAACATCAGCTTGGATGACACTTTACTCAACTGACAAAGGAAGGTGACCGATCAAACTGATTATGTAAACAATTCTTTTCTGCTTATTCTTGTCGGAACCTTTGATACAGAGTATCAAAATTTTAATCCCTTTCACAATTATAAAATGTTAAGCAAACTTTAAAATTTGTCATTACCGTTATTGTCAGTATGGGCAGAACTTATGAATCGTTTACTGTGAAGGAGAAATTAAATATGTTGAATATGTATTTGAACAAGGCAATAGAGCCAATGTTCGAAATTGGCATAATCAGTGACAAACTTAAAACTGTGCTTAGTAATAAACAGACAAAAATAAAACATACAATCAAGATTATCCATATCATTACATTTTTTTTCTGTCAGGAATGTCAATACCATTATGTATGTCAATGGTGCTCTATTGCAATAGGTAGAAACTCCAAGCAATGTAAAATATGGCCCGGACCGTGATTACCAGCATGAACGTCAAAAAGTAGTTAACCATTTAATGGTTTTAGTAAATTTATACAGAAAAAGTAAGTATTATACCGCCCAGCATAAATAAAAGTCAACTTCATATTTAAGCCATTATTTTTTCTGTAAAAACCTATTCTGACATTAAATGAATCGACTTCTGGTACAAATGTTTGTTTTGTACGTCTTTTCTCAACAAAAAAATTTTTTTTTTAATTCTGGAAACAATCTACTCATGTAATTTACATACCCACTAAAGTTTATTTTTATTTTTGCAAAAAAGTGCGTTAATTA
>NC_068995.1:36379478-36379964 GCF_001194135.2 Octopus bimaculoides | reverse complement strand
TATATATATATATATATTTATATATAAAAATTTGCCTTTAACAGTTGAAATATGTGACAAACATTACAACTAACCTAAATTGTGATTATACGTAAACACTGCTTTGCACCATCACTTCGTCATTTTTCTCAGTCAGGCGATCCACTAGCACAAATCAGTCAACATGTAGGCTGAATGATACATAAAGCTACAAGCTTTATTTAGTTCATTCAAACTCACCTCTTTTAGGTATATTTCATTGACAAGAGTCAATAAACTCGAAACATCGATGTCTGAGATTCCTAAGAGGTGGTGACACTGAACGAACTGGGTGTTTTCACACCTTTTTACCATAAGAGAGATTTTTTTTCTCCATGGTAACTGCAGTGAAATACATGACAAACATATTTCAACTAACCTAAATTGTGATTATACATATATACTGTTTTGCGCCAACACTTTGTTATGTGTGTGTGTGTATATATATATATATATATATATATATAT
>NC_068995.1:36375360-36379204 GCF_001194135.2 Octopus bimaculoides | reverse complement strand
ATATATATATATATATATATAATTGTTAAAGAGGACAACAAACATTAAGGCGAGGCAAACATCTCTAGTCATATACTAAAAGCAAAGTGGCTGAGTTCCTTTTGAATGTTGGGCCTCATCGAGGCAATGACCGAGACCTTCAGCATTATATCATGATTGAGAAGAAGACTCATCAAGCCAAGTAAAATTGCAGTCATGGCAGATACCAGTGTCACACAAATGGCACCCATGCTGGTGGCACATAAAAGCACCCATTACACTCACGGAGTAGTTGGCATTAGAAAGGGCACCCAGCTGTAGAACCCATGCCAATCAGACTGGAGTCTGGTGCAGCCTTCCAGCTTGCCAACCCTGGTCAAACCATCCAACCTATGCCAGTACAGACAATGGATGCTAAATGATGGTGATGATGATGAGGAGGAGGAATACCAAGTAATGCAATGTATTGGTTTATATCATAAATCAAAGTTGATGCTGATCTGATGGTGGTTGATGCATATCTATTATTGCTTTAAATAAAACAGGAGTCTATATGTGGTCACACAACCTGCTGAAAATGGCAGCCAAAATTTCCTATGTCTGAAATAAAAATAAGATGGACGTGGTTCGAGCGCCTTTGATTATAAGGTCTTCCTCAGAAAGGGTTAACCCGAGGTTAAACAACGACATTGCAATCAAATTAAAATATTATTCTACTTCCACATGACCTTCTATGTTTTACCTACCCCTACTTATCCATAATCCTGTCACACAGAAAGAGGCCATTATATTCATTTCCTCTCGAATATTACTTATCCCACCCCATATCTCTACGACAACACTTTCCAATTTCTCAAAATGTTACAGTGCCACACTCCCCCCAACTACACATATTGCACACATCAAAATAAAAGCCATTATCTGTGAAATGCATTAGAAGAAGCAAAGTGTTGAGCAAATGCTTTTGGTATTTACTTACAGCTCTTTACAAATTTGCTTGTCGTCCTTCTGAAGTTTTTTGTTAAAATAAGTACTAGTATGATATATTTAACTGTGTCCTCTCACCCAAATTCAAGACTTTGTGCTTATCTTCAAAATTAATTCTTGAATAAAATAAGAAAAATAGGCAATGACTGAGGGATCTTATGCCACAAAATATAGATTACTTTATAAGCCAAATGAGGCAGCCTCAGAATGGTTGCTTGACATCATCATCATCATCGTTTAACGTCCGCTTTCCATGCTAGCATGGGTTGGACGATTTGACTGAGGACTGATGAAACCGGATGGCAACACCAGGCTCCAATCTGATTTGGCAGAGTTTCTACAGCTGGATGCCCTTCCTAACGCCAACCAGTGTAGTGGGTGCTTTTCCGTGTCACCCGCATGAAGGCCAGTCAGGCGGTACTGGCAACGGCCACGCTCAGAATGGTGTATTTTATGTGCCACCCGCACAAGAGCCAGTCCAGGGGCACTGGCAACGATCTCGCTCAATAAATCTCTCTTAAACTGGAGATTAGTGTGTTAAAAAAGGAATAAAGTCATGAACATAGGATTCTTGGAGAAAAAAAAAAGTCAGGATGATCTTGACAGGATCACTTTTGAACCCTTTAGCATTCAGATTACTTGGTCAAAAGTAACGATTATTTTCACTGTTTTGAATTGATCATGAATTACCTCATAGATTTGAGATTTTAATGATGGGATTGTTTATTTTTAAAATGACATTGTAGAGTAGGTGTGAAAGGCCAGATCTGGTTGATCCAAAGATGAAACTGATAAAAAATTGGGGCTGGATATGGCTGCTTTAAATCCCAAAGGCTTAATCAAATATCTGCTTGATCAGGGCTGACTTGGAGCTAAGAATTAACTGTGATATTGATAACAGAACCACAATATCTTGAAACAGAACCACAATATCAGATTAAGGAATCACATACCAGGCTGTTTGTTTCAATAGAATCATCTCCATGTAATTTAAAATACAGGATATAGAAATTAATGTTCTATTTCTCAAACTATGCTGGGTGGTTGGTGTTAGGAAGGGCATCTAGCCATGGAAACTCTGCCAAAACAGACACAGTAATCTGGTGTAGGCTTCTGTTAAGCCATCTAACCCATGTCAGTATGGAAGGCCAAATGTTAAACAATGATGATGACGACGCTTCATATCTTTTATGATTTGTTTCAGTTGCTGGACTGTGACCATGCTGGAACACTGCTTTGAAATCTGGAATTCCTAGAAATCCAAAAATACTGAGCAGTAAGAACTAATACATTGAATTCTGTTCTACTCATAGCATTTAAGCTTGTGTTCATATTATCTCTCTTTCTCTTGTTCTTCCCTCTGGCTGGGTAACCATGTAACTCCTCTCGGCAAGACACCTGTTTTTGTCTCTGTTGCACTCAAACCTTTCATCATCTAACACAAGATCAAACTCCTCCAATGCCCTCTCTCCTTTCAAAGGATTTTTGTCTTGCAAGTTATTTGGTGATCCTGCCAGTGCTGGCGCTATGTAAAAAGCACACAGTCCACTCTGCGGGGTGGCTAGTGTTGGGAAGGGTATCTAGCCGTAAAAACCATACCAAAACACACACACAGGAATCTGTCAGGCAAGCTCCTGTCAAACTGTCTAACCCATGCCAGCATGGAAAACGGATGTTAAACAATGGTGATGATAATGATGACTAAGCAATACCATGCAATATACTGTACCCTGTATTGAGTCAACAGATGCTATTTTTGGAGTTGGTTAATTTATACATGGGGTGTTGAAAATAGTTACCTTCTTTTAATTTTTGCAAGTGGATTTCTAAAGATAAACCCTGTCAAGCTGTGTTAGTGCTATAGCAGGAACAGCTTAAATGTCATAGTGGTAATGAGCACCGCATGTAGAAAAAGATAAAATACTAAAATTAGATCAGTACTAAAATTAGTTGCAGCTTTGTAGTTAAGTATGTTTTAATGGTTAATGGGTTTTCCCCCATAGATGTTGTTTACTTTTGCTTTTAATCATACCCATACAAAAAAAAATTGTGATGAAACAAATGTGATGAACCCAGCTCTTCATCTTGTAAATGAGCAAGGCCCTAGACTCTTTGCAGTTGAGGAAATTGATAATATTTATTCTTCGGATGAAGAGTTTATACTTACACCAGCAATGAAAGCGATTCGGACAAACTGGTGAAAGAGATGAGGAAATTAGCAATTTGGGTGAACAAATACAGTAGTTTGAGAGATAGGCCTATTATTGTTATTCTTCGAAATAGTGTGTGATTTTGTCCATTAGTTTACCTGCAATTTTTACTCTCGAGCTGTATATACCACTATTTATTATTTTATTTACTCAGGTGCCAAAGTATAGAGTAATGTTCGACAAAGCGGCCCCGGTCTGAAAGTGATAAACATACTCTGATTTAGAACTGTATTAATTTAAACCTGCATCTGTTAAACAAAATCATGTTCTTTGCTTTTCTTTATTTAACTTTCATCCTATAACCATTATATTGTATACATGGTACAGCATGATATATTTTAAGAATTTTTAGTGAATTAGTCATTATCAGACCCTGCTTTAGAAGTGTATCAATTTGAATCTGCTAAATACAGTTTAGTTCTTTACTTTTCATAGGTTATTTTATAAGTATATATTTAGATTATCTCCAGAAATCTGGGACACTTCCAGTCCGAAGCTTACTGGATATTCCATCTAATGCTCTTTTACTCTTTTACTTGTTTCAGTCATTTGACTGTGGCCATGCTGGAGCACCGCCTTTAGTCGAGCAAATCGACCCCAGGACTTATTCTTTGGATGCCTAGTACTTATTTCTAACGGTCTCTTTTGTCGAACCGCTAAGTTACGGG
>NC_068995.1:36370753-36375203 GCF_001194135.2 Octopus bimaculoides | reverse complement strand
ATATATATATATATATATATATATATATACGATGGGCTTCTTTCAGTTTCCGTCTACCAAATCCACTCACAAGGCTTTGGTCGGCCCGAGGCTATAGTAGAAGACACTTGCCCAAGGTGCCACGCAGTGAGAATGAACCCGGAACGATGTGGTTGGTGAGCAAGCTACTTATTACACAGCCACTCATGCTGTGTATATTTATATGATAAACTTCATCACACTCACTACCACATTGCTGCAAAGTGAACTTTTTAACCACATGAATATACGCCATAGACAAAGAACTAAAGTCACACACTGACATGTGATAATATCTTCAACTTGATATCTTGCACATATATAAGGAACTAATATTTTCGAATTAAATATATGGCGAAAACTTAGCAGCACAAAAGTTTAGTTTTTAAATATTCCAGATATGGGCCCATCAAATTCAGAGGCACAAAAAGAAGGGAAGTGGAGGGATGACACAGAACAGCGGTGTTTATTATAACTGTAAATTATCAAAGATTAGGATGAACCAATCAATTGACCAAGATATTAAACTATTAGGTTAAGAACTTTAATTGCTCATGTTTTTAGAGAGGGTAATGCTGCCTTCTCATATCATATAGAACATTCATTGAACAAACTGGCAAGAGAGATTTCTACATAGTTGTACAAATTGCTGGAAATAGCAACCAAATGCCCCTCAAATTACACCCTACTGTTTTTTTACCTTTGTTTTTAAGGACACAATGGAAAGTATTGTTCAAAGTACACTACACCAGAAAAATGTTGGGATGGTCATGGTCACATACAGCCTTTGACATAGCTATGCTCAATTACCGCCAACTTCACAACACAAAGTGCAAGGATAAAAATTCAGTTTATCTATAGACATATTCAAACATGAGGATTTTCAAAGTTATTTTTTCCTTTCATGCAAACAGACACTTGAGATACTGTATAAAGTAAACAGGCTTCAACAAGTGGCAAGATGCTACCATTCAAACAAGCCAGCAGGGAAACATGTGATTAAGAGAAAGATTTCCTAAATTATTTTCTTTCTTTCTTGCATTTTAGAGAATGTGTATGTTAATTTTGCTTGGCTGAATCGTATAAGATTTTCGGTCTATTATGCTTTTATTTTACCAACACCATTTCTAGCTCATGAAGAAAATTGAAAAAATTATAGAAAAATCTGAATTCCTCTGTAAGTTTAATGATTATGTGAAAAAAGGGTTTATGGACAAGTTCCTTAGACTCAGAAGCACGGGACAAATAAGGCTCAATGATTTAAATTTAGGAAAAAATGAAAAACAGATTAGGGTTGTCCAGGGAAAAGCTGCCTAATTAAACTCCATCTGACCCGTGCAAGCAAGGAAAAGTGGACATTGAACTGGTGATGATTATGATGCGGAGGTGGATGTGAGTTGAATTGGAGGAGGGATGTTATTTCTAGCAGATCAAGATCATTTGGAAGTTACCACATGGGCCAAAATACCGTGTTGCAATGACCATTTATTACTAACAGAAAAGTATTGGAATGGCATTCCTTGAGAAGCGAAAAGGTTAGGGGTTGTGTCTTGGTGCTGCTGAAGGAAACTAGTTTGTCATGTCCTCATGAATGGAGTGGTGGACGTTTTGGGAGATTGCTGTTTTAAAGCAATGCATGTGTAGAATGAGGTATTTAGGTTGCATGAAGTGAATTATCACATGCATGCATGTGTGTGTGTGTGTGTGTGATAAGAAGTAACAGCTGTTATTGATGTACAGAAGAGAAAAATTAAGTGAAAAACATAACTAAAAACATAGAACCGATTGAGTATGATGTCAATAGAGCACCCCTGTCAATGCACTCTGCAATGAGGTAGTCAGGCAAGAAACTTTTTATGCAAGAGATGAGCAGTAGATGGAGAACTTAAATCTTGTAATACCTAAATTATCAATATACAAAATAAAAGAATAAAAAATTACTGGTCTTTTACAGCTTAAGGATAAGGAGTATATTTGATGTTTCAAAGTAAATTAATTTTCATATAAATTCATCATCATTTAACATCCATTTTCCATGTTATCATGAACTGAATAGCAGACAGGAACTGGCAAGTCCAGGGGCCGCACATGGTTCCATAGTCTGGTTTGGTTTGGTTTCTACAGCTGGATGCCCTTCCTAATGCCAAGAACTTTACAGAGTGTATAGGGTGCCTTTTACGAGGTACCTCTGTTTTAGGATCTCAATTCTGCTGTAGTGGGCAGGGGAAGTCTTCTCGAGTACAGCACAGTAATGTGCCACATATCTTGGTCCTCTTTCACCTCCTTTGTAAGGTTCAGTATTTTGAGATATATATATATATCATCATCATTTAATGTCTGCTTTCCATGCTAGTATGGGTTAGACTGGAACTGGTAAGCAAGAGGGCTGCATCAGGTTCCAGTCTGATTTGGCATGGTTTCTACAGCTGGATGCCTATAAAAAAACAGCCATATATATATATCATCATCATCATCATCGTTTAACGTCCGCTTTCCATGCTAGCATGGGTTGGACGATTTGACTGAGGACTGGTGCAACCGGATGGCTACACCAGGCTCCAATCTAATTTGGCAGAGTTTCTACAGCTGGATGCCCTTCCTAGCGCCAACCACTCAGAGAGTGTAGTGGGTGCTTTTACATATATATATATATATATATACACACGCATGCATATGGTCTTAGCCAGCTGAGTGGCATCACTTAAAAGGTAAAACACTGCAAGGAATCGCATTATGACCAGTATGCATGTGTGTATATATATATATAACATTATCCAACACTGATTGATACAGTGATACATTGAGATATGTATAGCATATGTAAAACAATATGTATTACGGCGTTGAGTGAATGACTAGTAGATCTCATGCCAGACTTGATAAAAGACCTTAATAATAATATCAAGAGCAACATTGCTTTTGATGGATGAAAGATTACTGGTGTTGTGATGTGGGAGAGCAAGTGTCTCGTAGATCTAGTTTTATGGAAATTGCAGAGGACAGTAATCATTAGAATGAGTGAACGAGTCTAGATTACGAAGGGTATTTCCATACTATCTAGCTTCAGCTTTTTATATTATGAATATAAATTCTGCTGGCATCAAATTTATAATTTGTCCATTTGTCGTCGACATAATAACTATGGTTGACCATACTCTACTTTGTATTATATTTTACATGTACTGCAGCCATGCTGGAGCACTACACCAACGGGTTTAGTCAAACAAATTGACCCCAGTAATTGTTTTATTTTGAGTTCCATACTTATTCTGTCAGCCTCCTTTGCCAAAACCACTAAGTTAACAGGAATGCAAACAAACCAACACTGGTTGTCAAGCAGTGGGTGCAGGTAGGGCATACAGACACACATACAGAAATGGTCTTCCACACAGTCTCCGCCTACCAAATTCACTCACAAAGCATTGGTTGGCCTGAGGTTATAGTAGAAGACACTTGCCCAAGGTATGACACACTGGAACTGAACCTAAAACTATGTAGTTGGGAAGCAAACTCTTTAATCGCACAGCCATGTCTGCACCTATTACATAAAAAATAATTAGATACGACCCATATGATGTTTTATATATACTTGGCTCCCATGCCGGTGGCACGTAAAAAGCACCATCCGAATGTGATCAATGCCAGGCCACCTGATTGGCTCCTGTGCTGGTGGCACGTAAAAAGCACCTACTACACTTTTGGAGTGGTTGGCATTAGGAAGGGCATGCAGGCTGTAGAAATACTGCCAGATCAGATTGGAGCCTGGTGCAGTCACTGGCACTCCAGACCTCCAACCCATGCCAGCATGGAAAATGGATGTTAAACAATGATGATGATGCAATTTTGGGGATTAATGGGTATTTGTCAATGTGTTGAATAAAGCATGTTTACAGCTTGGGCTACCTGATTTCATCCATGGTTGGGGCATATTTCCACTGGATCTACTTCAGGAATTCTGCAGTGTTAGTTGAGATAATAATCTATGAAAGAAACGTAAGATGGATTTGGCATTAGTCTTCATTCAGTACAACCCCTCCTGCGACTGTCCTTTATGGGTGGAGTGTTGTGCATCCAATTCAATTTTATATATATACTAGCAGAAATACCCGGCGTTGCCCGGGTTAAAGAGAATTAATGAAATCTAAAAACGCCGTCTAGACTACGCATCATCTTTATATATAGAGATGTATAT
The DNA here is from genome assembly GCF_001194135.2 of Octopus bimaculoides. NCBI lineage: Eukaryota > Metazoa > Mollusca > Cephalopoda > Octopoda > Octopodidae > Octopus > Octopus bimaculoides. The sequence goes on along the minus strand of NC_068995.1, from coordinate 36,370,993 downwards.
ACACACACGCACCCAAACACACGTATATATATGTGTATCAATATAAATATATGAAAGTCAATGAAGTTTCGTAAAAGAAGGTGATCATGTACATACTTTCTTGCTGTTGTGATTATAACACCTCATTGTAAACTATGTTCCTTGTTTTCCCTTGTGGAGCATATACAAATAGGTTTTTTGTTGCTGCCCACTCTTGAGCAGCCAACATACAGTTGTCCATGTGAGAAGCAGGGCTCTTCC
>NC_068995.1:36370046-36370550 GCF_001194135.2 Octopus bimaculoides | reverse complement strand
TAAAGATCCATTCAGTACTTTTGACGTAGTTTTGGATAAGAAAACAAATGACTAATGTGTGTGTTTGTGTGCATGTGTATGTGTGTGTGATGGGTGTATATATGTATAGATATCTGTATGCATGTATATATGTATATATGTGTACATATTACATGTACATCTATATATATATATACATCTACACATATGTATACATATACATGTATGTATAGATCTATATATATATACATATACGTGTACATCTATATGTATACATATACATATACGTGTACATCTATATGTATACATATACATCTCTCTCTCTCTCTCTCTCTCTCTTACTCTCTTTCTCTCTCCCTTTCTCTCTCTCTCTCTCTCTCTCTCTGAAAGTATCTGTCATTACAGTATCGAAATGGTGTACATATACATGTATATGTATACATATACATCTCTCTCTCTCTCTCTCTCTCTCTTACTCTCTTTCTCTCTCCCTTTCTCTCTCTCTCTCTCTCTCTCTCTGAAAGT
>NC_068995.1:36362143-36369150 GCF_001194135.2 Octopus bimaculoides | reverse complement strand
TTCTGTGGACCCCTATGATTCCTATTTTACTCAGATGGACCTCTACAGCCAATTGAAATTTTAATAAAATACCATTACATTTTTATAATTAAATATCATTAGGAATTGTATTAAGACTCCAGCAAATAAGATCTGAAGAAGAAATTCTAATTCCGAAATATCATCGGACTATAGATAACCAAGTTACAACAGGTATATAGTCCATTTTTTGTTCTATAGTGCATTGTTATACCTTTCTAAGCTTTTTATTCTTTACAAACAATACACAATGCTTCAAGCGAACTACAATACTCTGTTAAAATATTTTTAGTATCGTACAAGTATTTTTTTAATCTTTTATGTTTCAGACTGCAGTCATGCTGGGGCACTGCCTTAAAGAGTTGCAGATAAATTTTAATAATAAAATCTTAGCTTGATCCTGCCCCTCCCCATGAGGGCCATTTGGACCATGGTTGAGAACCATTGACCTAAATGCATTAAAGATCACTACAATGTCGTTTTAAATTCAATGTAACTTCTATATGATCCAGACCAACATTAACTCTTTAGCATTTAAACTGGTCATATCCGGACAAAATATTCTATCTGCTTTATGTTCAAACTGACCAAATCTGGCTCCTCACAGCTACTCTACAATGTCATTCTAAAAGTAAACTACCACATATTTCATGATTAATTCAAAACAATGTGAATGAATAAAGCATTACATTTAAACAATAATCTGAATACTAAACAGTTTAAACAGACCTTAGTAACAATATATGGATCTATTCCATCTCAATCTCAGATTTTTTAATTGATTTTTTTAAAAATTAACAGTTTGGAACTTTGAATACTGGTAGAATTCTCACATAGAACACAGTTTATTCTGAATGTTTTTGATAAAATTTTGTATTTTGGAAGTTATTTTGTATTAAAGTTGTATTTGGTATTGTTATTGTCATGATTTTATTTTACTGAAATCAACAACAAACACATTTCGTCAATATGAAAGTCTTTAGTAGATAAAATATAACATTATCAAAATATGAAGGTAAAACAAAACAAATAGTGGCTTATACACGAGAAAATACAGTAATTGCAGTGGCAGTGACAAGTTCACTTGTTGGTTGCTAGTTGATAGTGTAGAAGGGAGGGAAAGACTAGGGAATGCAATTTGCCATATGAATAGAACAGAGTGGTGACATTTAGTAGAGATGACCTGCAAGTTGTTCCTCTTCAATTACTATCGTAAACAGCAGTAGCTTTCTTCAACTGAATACACGTCGTTGATTGGTTGAAATTACCCAAATACAACAACTTTAACACGAAATAACTTCTAAAATACGAAATTTTGTCAAAACTATTCAGAGTAAACCATTTTCTATGTGAGAAATTCTACCAGTATTCAAAGTTTCAAACTGTTTAGTTAGAAAAAATTAATTAAAAAATTTGTGATTGAGATGGAATAGATTGTCAATATATATATAAAACAGTTGCAACAAGTTTCTTCTCAAGGTTTAATTTCAGTGTCAGGTTACCTCTACCTATGATATATCATGATAATCTCCCATTAACTAAATCTACCTTATGTATTATACTATAAAATGACCATTACATGAGCCTCTGAGTAAATCACAACAGACTAGGCAAATAAGTAAATGAACACACTTGCATTGCCATACTCTACCCACACAACATGAAATTGCAGACATAGCTGCAGTGTAATAAAAGTTCACAATATATTTCTATGCTTGGATAAGTGTATTCTACCATAGCCTTGGATTAAACTTGTGCATGGAAGCCTATTTTGTTGAAATCATGCCAAAAATGAAACATACTAGTGAAATATGGTCCCTGACCTGTGTGAAGGGAGTAACCCACACCACCACACACACACACACAAAAAAAAAGTAAAAACTGAATCAAATAGTTACAACATATCCTATCTATTCCAGTAGAAGTAATGTGATGTTCATTACATCTCATTCTTCACTCGATTATTATTTCTGAATTGAAACTGATACAGTGTAGAAAGGACATGTTTTAATCCAGACAAATAGTCTCTCTAGTGGTAGTATCAAGATAAAATATACCCAGTTCATGATGTGAAATCTAAGTTACAAAATCAATAAAAACCTGTGGAATTCTCTGATACAAGTTCAGTATTATTAGAATGCCCATGAACTACCTGATCAACTAATACAAACACACCAAGAAACAGAATAGACAGCTGGTTGTGAATATTGACTATTTCTCCAGTGCCACACAAACTAGTGGTTAGAAACATCAGGATTAGAGCTAGATAGATTCAGAGACAGAAGACAATCTGGAGAAGGAAAGAAGTACTACGAGATGTCTATAATGAAATGGTAAACAAGTTAGAAAACTGTGACACAGAGGATAATTGGGAGTCTCTTAGAGACAACCTGATGAGAGCCACAAACAAGATCCATGAATGGAGCAAGTTTCAGCCACACAGAGAGTGACATGCTGGAAGAATGGTTTAGTAGGCAGAGCTATAAAAGCCTACCGGAAAAAAATGGGCAAGATGTATGAAAAGGGGAGCAAAGGATAATAAAAGGCAATAAAAAAGAAGTTAAAGGTAAAGGTTTGGCAAAGTTCAGGACCAGAAGTACAAAGAACTCTGAATTGTGAAATGTGTAGGTAATGACAGCAATAAACATAACCTCAATGATGCAAGTAGAGAAAAAGGCATGGGAATATTACTATGAGAGATTACTAAATGAAAAGAATGAGTGCAAAAGAAAGGGACTATCAGCTATATGGATGAAAGGGTCATTATTGGTATGAAAGAAGGGAAATCAGAGGAACTATCAGGAATAATCACAGAGATGCTCTGACTGTCTGGCAAAGTAGGACTTGTTCTAGTCACTCACACTGTCAATCAAGTAATACAAATAGATGTTATTGCCAATGACCAACATAACAGCAGTGTCACAGACTGCTTCAAGGGCAAAGGAGATTCTCCAGAAAGGAGTAACAACAGAAATACCAAATTGACGGATCATTTTATGAAAGGGGCAGAAAGAGTTATAACACAGCTAATTAGAAACAGATAGGATGCAGTTTAAGTTTGTGCTTGGACAGGACACCACCAATACCCTTTTCTTTAATAAGTCAACTGCAAGAGAAGTTGTCTCACTAAGATGACTATCCAATTGAGGTAAATAGGCTTCGCTGATGAAATCTCACAAGATTGAAACATATTCATTGCTTTCATCAGCTGGCTTTAAAGTAAAGATCCATTCTTAACTGCTTTGACTTATTTTCCAAAAATTTAGATCAGCTGAAAATTTTCTCGTCTCCAAACCCAGTTTCCACCTTAATATCACCATCTCTGTACCTATTCATCCAATCACTACTTTATTAACCTATCATACACTTAAATACTATACAATGCCCATACCCATTGGCTGAAATAATTTAACTGGGCAGAGATCCACCAGTTATTTTTAGCACTAACTTATTGTTGGTAATATCTTAGCAAATATTTTCAATTCTTCGGTATTGCTTACATAGTTTTTTTAATTGTTTTGTAAGCAACAGTCTTGTTGGTTACAGGTTTCTAATAGACCAATCTTACCAGTTTTCTGTATTTACAATGGCAAGACTGATAGAGCAGCATTTGTATGGAAAAATACAAGATTTTTTTTTTGTTTGAAAGCATATTTTTTGTTTTCTACTGTATACATTTCCATGTATACATGCTGAATGATACACACCTGAACACACACAAATCAGTCAGGGTTATCTCTATTTAGTATCTTCAACTGAGGAATAATAAAGATCCAGAAACATGTCAAGGAGTTCAATAGAGGGTGACACTGAGTAGATAAGGTGCTTTTACTATAAGCAACAATTTTTCTCCATGGTAAACTGCACTGAAATTACCATTAAAAGTTAAAATATGTCACAAGCACATTTGAAATAACATACTGAAAATTAATATGTATTTCTTAATTTCACATATTTTTATAATAAAATGAAAAGGAATATATGATAATATAATATAGTTACAAAATAATATAGTTATGACATATTTCTGTCATGAAACTGCCCAAAGAACCCTTGACACAAGGGTACTTTGCAAAAGGAACACATATACGAAGTCTCAATCTGATACCCTTTTGCAGTTTTTCTTTTTTGTAGCAAACACAGCAAACATTTTTTTCTTCCATTTATCTTTTCGACTTTATGAAAGTCAATATTTTCTTTGTTGACATCCACCTCAGTTAATTTTGCTTTTCTCCCAGTTCTGTGCTTTCTCAAAGAAAAGCCCTCAAGTAACTGAGATGCGATGTCAACCCAAAATTTCAAATGGGTGTAGTTCTTTGGTGGCGGAGGTACCTTGTGGCTTTTTACATATACAATATATGAATTAACTATAGTTAAATTAACTAAAAACCACTAAATGTACCTCCACCATTTCTTCCCAGGTTAACCAACTGGGTAATGTGCCAGATATTGGTCAGATTTATCAACCCCACCCATATATTTGTTATAACAAATATTCACTAGGGTTTCCCCTCAGCGCCAACACCAGGTTGTTCATTAGGAGATAGAAATAAAATCTATCTTTTGTCTTTGAAAGCAATAACTAAAAAATTTTCTTTTTGCATTTGTAAAATGCCCCCTCTTTTTTTAAAATTTTGTTTTCATTTCACAGAGTAAACCTTTACAGTTGCCCATAACAGTACTGCACGTGTAAGATTTTCTGCCAAAGTCACTGAAGAAAAAAAAAAAAACTGTCAAAATAGAGGTGTCAGATCTGTGGTAAAACGGTTCAGTAAGAGACCATACTACATCATGTCCCAATCCATATGGTTTGTTTCCATTATATTTTTTACCTGTGTAAACATCAAAGTTTACACAGTATCCAGTGTCTGATTCACAAACATCCCATATCTTGATCCCCCATTTAGTGGGTTTGGCAGGCATGTACTGCTGAAAATGTACTCTGCCCTTATAGCCTATCATGGCTTCATCTACACTGAGATTTTTCCCAGGTAGATACACAGTTTTATAACTATTAAGGAGTAAATCAATTACAGGACGTACTTTGTACAGGGGATTGTAGTTTGGGTCGTTTTTGCTGGGGGCATTAGCAGAATCAATTAAATGTAAATACTGAGATATTTTCGAATACCTCATCTTTGACATTATACTTGAGATATACGGATCACCATACTTTATATCAGGACTCCAGTAGTTCCACAGTCGAGGAAGCTGTTTAACACCAAACATAATATTGATTGTGAAAAACGCTCTCATTTCCGCAGTATAAGTTGGCTGCCATAGTGGATCATTTCTTTCGTGAATAGAAATTATATGTTGTGCATATTTGTTTGTTTCCTCTGTAACATTTTCAAAAAAACTTTCTGGTAAAAATAAAAATAGATAGTCCAATGGTTGAGCATCAGGAGGTAAATTGTGTTGTGGACCAGTGTTTCCTATGAAATCAGGAATAGTGATTGGTGTTGTAATCTTGACCATGTTGCTATGTTTACAATATCATTTTCATCACTTTTGTTCTCAAAATCTTCCTCGTCTGACAACTATTCACTAATATCAATATCAGAATCGTCCGGAGACAAAATACTCATTTGCGTTTATATTTTCTATATCTTCAAGAGTAAAACTTTCACAGTTGGAATTGCTACTTGCTGACGCCATTTCATTAAAAACTAAGGTACAGACTTCTCTTCAGGTGTTGAAAGAACCATGTGGTCTAAATAATTTTACAGTATTTATACTTGAATAAAGGTGGGAAAGGCTTCATCTTGCATTATCTCAAAGCCATGAGAATTCAATAACATGATTTGTTTCTTTTTTTATTAATTTTGAAGAGCAGTTGGATACGGCCGGATTTGGCCAGCTTGAACAACTAAAGGGGAATTAATTTTGTCCAGTTTGAACACTAAAGGGTTAGAGATAAGTTTGAAGCAGATAGAACTGTTCAGAATGTCCACGAGAAGCATTCCGAAAGACCATGAACATTGACAACCCCCACAAAGCAAGAAGGAGTGCTGAAAACATATCACCAAAGTCCAAGAAAATCTGTGCGGCAAGCAAGTCGTAAAGTAGGTATTTCAAAATCGTCTGTCCAACGCATTTTCAAGCGTTGTCAATGGAAAAGCTACATTCCAAGATTAGTCCATGCTATTAATGACGATGATCTAGACCGAAGAGTGCAGTATTGTGAGTGGTACTTGGCACGATGTCTAGAAGATGCACACTTTCCAACAAAGATAGTGTGGAATGATGAGGCCACATTCAAATTAAATTGCTCAATTAACTGCCACAATTGCACCTACTGGGGGCCTGAGAATCCACATGTTATGGTGGAACACCATGTTAATTTACCAGGAGTTACAGTGTGGTGTGGCTTATCATCAAAAGGATAAATTGGACCATTTTTTTTTCTTACGCTACTGTGACTGGTCACGTTTACTTAAACTTGCTGCAACAGTCTGCCATGCCAAGCATTAGAGAAGACTTTGAAGATAGGAGTTTTATTTTCAGCAAAATGGGGCATCCCCACACTACCATCGCAATGTCAGATCCTTACTTGATGAGATCTTACCAAACAGGTGGATTGGACGAAGGGGTTTTATTGAATACCCTCTACATTCACCAGACATCACACAACTAGACTTTTTTTTATGGGGATACCTAAAAGACAAAGTCTATGCTATGAAACCTGCAACAGTCACTGATTTGAGAGCAGCCATTGAACTTGAATGCACACAAATACCAAATGAATTGTTTTGATTGTGACTCCATTGCTTCGTACTGTCAGCAGTACCTGGACCAGAACAGATGTCAGTTTGAAAACAGGCATTGATAAAACAATAAAATAATGTACGTAGATTCTATTAAATTTTTTAAATGAAATGTATTTTAATAAACACCGACTTTACAATTGTTTAAAGTGTGTATACATATTTTGGGGACACTTTGTTTGTACATACACACACACATTTTATATATATATATATATATAT
>NC_068995.1:36359897-36361991 GCF_001194135.2 Octopus bimaculoides | reverse complement strand
CCACTATATTTACAATCCCTGTAACTTAGCAGTTTGGCAAAAAAAAACTGATAGAACATGTACCAGACTTCATAAAAAAAAGTACTAGGGTCAGTTCATTCAATTAAAAACTCTTCAAAGTAGTGCCCCAGCATTACTGAAACAAGTAAAAGATACATATATCTTCTATCTACAATAATAAAAGCGAAACTTTGTCCATCTGGGACCCCTGAATTTTAGACTACATTTGCTCTACAGACATGTTATACCTTTTTTTGAATCAGGATGATCCCAAGATTGAAAATCTGCCCTTCATTTGGTTCTTGAACATTCAGCATTGGGATCTGATTTAAAAGCATTTGGGTTGCTATTTCTAGCAGGTAAAGCTTGGCTGATTCATGCCATCTCGGTTGGTGTTTGTCAGATAACATCAGAGATCAAAGCAGAGATAAAAGACATTCACTTTGTTAATTTTACATCAAGATAAAGAACTTTGGGACAAATTGGCCAACAGTTGGAATTCAACTTGGGACTGGAACAAATGAATGATTGCATTACAGAATTAATTCTCATCTATCTCTAACCTCTGATCAAACACCACTGGGGCATATAGTCGTAGTAAGACATGAAGGAACTATTTTGTTGCTGTGGCTATACTCAATTGTGCTTTGGCAGATGCTAGCCAGTCAAAGTTGGCAATGTAGTAATACAAGTATCAATTTCTGCCCAGCAGTATTTTGAAAGAGCTAAACCAGTTGCAGCTCTGACAGCAATGGAACAACTTTTACTACAGTGCATTACCGCTTCTATATTCACATCCACCTTGGAGAGTTGCTGATTCTACCTCTCTAAAATCAACATCACCCTTATCTACTATGCTTCTTTTATATTGTTCCTCGTTTAACCACCATGGTTAAATACCTAGTAAGTCATGTAAATTAATCCATATCTCGCATGTACCTCATTCTACCAGTGCATTTTGTTGTTGGCACTCCGTCGCTTACAACGTCGAGGGTTCCAGTTGATCCTATCAACGGAACAGCCTGCTCATGAAATTAATGTGCAAGTGGCTGAGCACTCCACAGACACGTGTACCCTTAACGTAGTTCTCAGGGATATTCAACGTGACACAGTGACAAGACTGACCCTTTGAATCACAGGCACAACAGAAACAGGAAGAAAGAGTGAGAGAAAGTTGTGGTGGAAGAGTACAGCAGGGTTCGCCACCATCCCCTGCCAGAGCCTCGTAGAGCTTTAGGTGTTTTCGCTCAATAAACACTCACAATGCCCGGTCTGGGAATCAAAACCGCGATCCTATGACCGCGAGTCCGCTGCCCTAACCACTTGGCCATTGTGCCTCCACACCAGTGCATTACACTCTTTTCAACATTCTCATACAAACATACAAATTAATGTTTATATGATCCTTTTGCTTAGAACTTATCAACAATTCAAAATAAATGATTTTTTTTTTTTAACAAAAAACATGCCTTCTGATATTTATTCAACATACACACTTTTGAACCTCATAATATGTCTTTCAATGCTAAATAGTCATTATAGATATATTATAATCATGCTATTTAGCTCTCTTAGTTTTGGGTTGCAGGTCTATTTTAGCCCTCCAGAGGAGCTAGGTAAAAGTTCATACAGAGTGTGGCTTTTAAGCTAGTGTGTGTGTGTGTGTGTATATATATATGTATATATATATATATATATATATATATATATATCATCATCATCATCATCATCGTTTAACGTCTGCTTTCCATGCTAGCATGGGTTGGACGATTTGACTGAGGACTGGCAAGCCAGAAGGCTGCACCAAGCTCCAATCCGATCTGACAGAGTTTCTACAGCTTGTTGCTCTTCCTAACGCCAACCACTCCGAGAGTGTAGTGGGTGCTTTTATGTGCCACCGGCATGAGGGCCAGTCACACAGTACTGGCAACGGCCACACTCAAAAAGGTGTTTTTTACGTGCCACCTGCATGGGAGCCAGTCCAGCGGCACTGGCAACGATCTCGCTCGAATGATTTTCTCACGTGCCACCAGCACAAGTGCTAGAAGGCAACACTGGTAATATGTATACATCTCTGTAACTGGTCAAGGGAGG
>NC_068995.1:36356383-36359174 GCF_001194135.2 Octopus bimaculoides | reverse complement strand
TTGCTTATCTTCAAATATATATATATATACATACACATACACAGGGTGGTGCAAAAATCTGGACTCATAGAGAAATTTTAAAAAATGTATTTATCTTTAACATGATTTTGACCATTTAATTATCATTTTTTTATCTTCAGAATGGTAGCCATGGCAGAAATGCTGACAATTTCAGAAAGAGTAGAATTTGTGCCTCTGTATGCAAAGGACGGTGCCAGCTCATGCTCGGTGGCAAATATTTCTAATGCTAAGTACCTGAATAGGCAACCAATTACAACAAAGAACTGTCAGCAAAACTTTTATTCATTTTCAAGAAACGAGAAGTGTCTCTGACCAGCCCTGCAGTGGAAGAACTGCAACTGATTCTGAAACATCTGCACGGGGATGCAGACATGCGGAAGGAAGCACACAAAAGTCATTAAGAAAAGTTTCACAAGAAACAGGTGTACCTGGGCGTTCCATTGGCCGCATTTTGTCTCGCTATCATTTTCATCCATATAAAGTGTGATTACTACATAAGTTACATGGGGATGACATGGATCATCATGTAGAGTATTGTCAGTGGTTTGTACAAATGGAAAAAGTATGTTCTATACAGTGACAAAGCAATATTTTACTTAAACGGTTCAGTTAACAGACGTAATTCATTGTATGGGTTGGCAGAAAATCCTTGGTTGATTGAAGATGTGCACGTCCTATACAGGATTATGGTGTGGGTGGCTATATGGGGAAGTACGATAATTGTTCCTTATTTCTTCCCAAACACAGTAACGGATGAGTCATACCTTCATTTGTTAAAAACCTTCCTTATGTCTTGTCTAGATGACGTACCATTAGCAGTTTGAAGAAATATGTGGTTTCAACAGGATGGGGGGGGGCTCCGCCACATTATACGAAAGATGTGCACAGTTTTTTGGACAATATATTTCCAAGAAAATGGATTGGACGTCGAGGACCAGTTGAACGGCCACCAAGATCTCTGGATTTAAGTCCTTTAGATTTTTTCTTATGGGGACATCTTAAATCAGTGGTTTTATGCTAAAAGACCAAGATGCTAACATTACAAGTGCTAAAAGGTAACATCACACAAGAAATTGATGCCATGATAAAAGGTAATAACTATGCTCAGAAATTTGCAAAGATCTTGTGTCACCTGAATAAGAAAGTGTTTGGAAGAAGGTGGAAATAAGTTTGAACACTGAGTTACCATTCAGCTAGTGTTAGGAACATAAATTGTGACTAAGGTTTCCAGAGCCGGTTTCAGCCAGGTTGGTAACGAAAGGGTTATTAAGAGACTTGTGACAAATCTTTGAAAGTCTTAGTTAGTTTCTCAACTCCATTTCAAAAATGAGACCCACCAGTTTCAAAGAAGTTTATATATATATATGTATATGTATGTATAATCATTTTAGGCCCGTCTTCTGTTAGCATGGGTTGGACGGTTTGACAGGATCCAACCCAGAAGATTGCAATAAGCCCCAATAATTGTTTTGGTATGATCACTGGAGTTCAATGTAGTTCTCCAGTTTGTTGAATCCTGTAAATCTATCGAATCAATGCCAGCATGGCAGATGAATATCAAAAGATGGCATATATCTTTTTCTTGTTTCAGTCACTGAACTGTGGCCATGCTATAGCACTACCTTGAGTTTTAGTTGAATAAATCACCCCCAGAAATTGTATTTTAAGTCTGGAACTTATGCTATTGATACCTATTGATGAACTGCTAAGTTACATGGGCATGAAGAAACCAGTTGTCAAGAGTTGGTTGGGGGATAAACACACACACACACACAAACACCACGTGTGTGTGTATTGGAATAGTATATGTTTAAGACTACAAAGCTATAGCTTGTAAATATTGGATTGAAAAAGAAAACCTTTTGGATAGAGAATATTGAAATCTTCAAATGTTGCTATCCAAAAGAGTTTTTCCATTCAGTATTTACATGCTGTCGTTGATAGCTTTATTTGTGTCCTTCGAGATATATTATTGGAAAAAAAAATTCACGTTTTCTTCCAAGTTCATAAAATTCTTAAAAAATCAACAATACATACGCTATTAGGGTATATATATATATATATATGCATATGTGCTTTTTGTACTGTTAGAAGTGGTCCCCTACCACCGCTTGATAACTGGTGTTGGTTTGTTTGCGACCTTGTAAGCTAGGGGCTCGGCAAAGGAGACTGATACAATAAGTATCGAATTTAGAAAAGTAAGTACTGGGGTCGACTTCTTTGACTAAAAACCCTCAAGGCGATGCCCCAACATGGCCGCAGTCCAATGACTGAAAGAAATAAAAGGTGCGTGTGTAGTAAATACGCGCGCGCATTTATGTCTGTGCACACGAACTAATGCCAATGTCTGTGAGTGATTTTTTGAGATAAACATTTCCAACTGCAGTAGCGTCAAGTGGATAACATATTTTCCTGCATAAGTCTCTCGGCAATCACATATAATAACAAACCGCCCCTACCTCAAAACCCGGCCGTCTGTTCCTAAATACTTAGTGGATAAAACGTGGCCTCTAAAATATAATGCTGTCTGAGAACACCAATGGTTTCGTAGAGAATTGCTCTCAAGGCCAATCAAGTGGTTAACATTGTACCCTAACAGTCAATTATGGGCTATATTATCGACTCTCGTTCCCTTTACAATTATGATGTTATTTCAGATATAGGACGTTATAATCATTTGATAACTACAAGAGCATATAACATAATAGACGGGAAAATAGCAATATCGAAAGAATGCCAAAGGGTGTAAGGATTCTTTCGATATATATAT
>NC_068995.1:36355430-36356185 GCF_001194135.2 Octopus bimaculoides | reverse complement strand
TATAGGTAGATAGATAAGTAGGTAGATATATAGATAGATAGGTAGATATATATAGATATATAGACAGGTAGGTAGATATATAGATAGGTAGATACACACGTGTCACCTCTAGACTTTGTTTCCTCATACCTTTCAGAAAAATGGATATTTATAATGAAATTTTATTAAAATACATTTCAGGTGTTGTAGATTATATTCATATCGAAATTTGTTGTGAAAATTTTTTTCTAAGGTGAGGAATTTTGGATAGTTCATACGAATCGACTTTGTTTACTCAAAACTCTCAGAAAAATGGGTATGTTTCTTTTAGTGAAATTCTTAACAAATACCTTTCAGAAGGAGTAGATTACAATTTTATCGGAATTTATGTTTAAAAAAAAAAAAATTATAGGGCGCGTACATAGGACATACTCACATATATCTACATGAAACTAGAAAAAAAAATTGTGATGTGTAATTAGTATGTAGTGTGTGTGTATATACACATACACTACATACATACATATACACACATGACATAAAAATCAGCTATGGCAGAATAAAATCTAAGTCAGAACATTTATTAGTAAAAAGTGAACATCTACTTTAGCAGGAAGAGAAAACAGTTAAAACATATGAAATATAACTGTTGACATCTTAAATATAATGACAATGGAGATTAAGGGGGTTAAAATATGGTGTGTTTTTTTTTTTAGGTTTTCTTTTCTACCAAAACAAAAAATAATAATAACGTAATGGAAAAATAACCCCCCCCC
>NC_068995.1:36353117-36355382 GCF_001194135.2 Octopus bimaculoides | reverse complement strand
ATACACACACACACACAGACAAATTAGTACGGCGCTAACCCAGTTATGTCCCGAAGAGAGGAAAAGTGGAACAGTTTATTTGTTTTGCTTTTCTTTTTCTACAAAACGTGCTTTAAAAAAATTTTAATGATTTCAAAAAATAAATAATGATTTTTTAAAAAATAAATACAAAAATGTGATTTAGTTCAAATAAGGCTGGCTGAGATCGTAATTGAAAAGCTGCAAGTGGCGGCAAGTACGTGCGTGTGTGAATAACATTGAAGGAACAGGAGAAAAGTTTTTTTGTTTTTTTTTCTTTTCGAGCTTTACAACGGCGATGACGAAACAATGCAGAATCAAGTGCTATGCTTTGCCATTCTAAGTGTCGGAATATTAAATTACTACTCTTATGCAGTGGAGGCGCAATGGCCCAGTGGTTAGGATAGCGGACTCGCGGTCATAGGATCGCAGTTTCGATTCCCAGACCGGGCGTTGTGAGTGTTTATTGAGTGAAAACACCTAAAGCTCCACGAGGCTCCGGCAGAGGTGGCGAACTCTACTGTACTATTTCACAACAACTTTCTCTCACTCTTACTTCCTGATTCTGTTGTGCCTGTAATTCAAAGGGTCAGCCTTGTCACACTGTGTCACGCTGAATATCCCCGAGAAATACGTTAAGGGTACACGTGTGTGTGTGTGTGGAGTGCTCAGCCACTTGCACGTTAATTTCACGAGCAGGCTGTTCCGTTGATCGGATCAACTGGAACCCTCGACGTCGTAAGCGACGGAGTGCCAACAACTCTTATACAAGATATTAAAAATTTTAAAAAAAAAAGGGAAACGTTATGTGTCGTTTGAGAAAAACGTTAAAAATTTCAGGTAAAAAGAGTTTGAAATATGAGGATTCTGAGAGCGACTTAAGTCCTCCTTGTAACATCGTTGATAAAGCTCAATAAGTAATCGGTAATATAATAAAACCAAGGAACAGAGATTGAATTTAGCGGTCTCCATATAACGCTGTGCATATATATAGAACGTTATATTTACATATATTATTTAAAGGGAAAAAAGAAATGAGCAAACAAGAGAAAATATTTGAAACGTCAACTTCAGGGGGAGAAAACTTGTTTCAGTGAAGCTCCCTCGTTTTATTGTGCTGTAAAGCAGTCTGTACAACAGACACGAATAGTACAAAACGCAAAGGCGATTCACTAAGATAAATAGAGTTCTTACAAGAATTTCACGTGTACAAACTAAAATTTAGCTTCATTCGAAATTAAAATGCCTAACAATTAGATAAATCAATAGAAATTACTTGCATAACTTACCACACAGATAAATCCTCCATTTGTTTGACTTGCTTATATTAGTCTACCGTATGGCAACGGTATCTAAGAAGTTACGGGTCGTCAAACGAACAGCATTTTAATTGTTAACCGTTTGTACAATCATTGGGTTAGTTTCGATTAGATTTTTTTTTAAATATCATCATTCAGAAATAAAATATAAATAAAATAAAATTTTTAAATAGCTACATTGAGAATAAAACATTGAATAATTTAAATGTTTTAAATACAAGGGAGATTACTCTACCTTTTATGTTCTCAACATGTCAACATCTAAGATGATTTATAAATAAATTAGTTTTTATGGTGGCAGTTAAACTAGTAATCCTCGTTATTTCTGATTACCCTCCCCTTGTTTGAACGTAAATTCAATACACGTAGAAACAAAACAATGCACAGTACCGAAGCTTTTTTCATCTGGCTTCCAGAAATCAGGAATACTTTGCAATGCAGTTCAATGTGCTGTACAGTGGACTCAGTAAACAGACCCCGTTTTTAAGTTGATTAATTTGTATGTGGTGCGTTAAAAATAGTTTTGTTCCTTACTTTTTTTAATGGATTGATAAAGATTAAAACATATTCTGCTTTAGAATTGTATTAATTTGTACCTGTGAAATAAAATCAAGTTTTTTTCTTTTTTTTTTTTTGCTTTTTTATGATATATTTTAAGAACTTAAAGTGGTCCTGCTTTAGAGGTGTATTTATTTGAATCTGTTAAATACAATTTAGCTCTTTACTTTTCACAGTTTATTTTATATTTTAAGTATATATTTAGACTGCCTCCAGAAAACCGGAAAATCCAGAAATCCGGGACACTTCCGGTCCCAAGCTTGCCGGATAATTGGTCCCGTACTGTATTATTCACTAACATTCTTTTAATATTTAGAAAGAAAAAACATAAACAGAACCAGTTTTCTCGGATCCTAGGTTTACTTCGCTC
>NC_068995.1:36347674-36352571 GCF_001194135.2 Octopus bimaculoides | reverse complement strand
TTGAGATTTTTGAAAATCTTTTTTTAGAATCGGAATCTCCATAGCCTAAAACGTGGGATTCCGTAAAAAAAAAAAATAAAACAAGGGGGGAAAGGTTCAGATTACATATAGTCCATCTGGACCCAAATCTCAAATATATTTCTGCATCTAATTTTTTTCTTTACTTTTTATTCATGTTAAAATCGCTATTTCCAGGTCACATAGTATGAGTAAATAAAACGAGTGTTAACCCTGAGACACACTAAAAATATATTTGGGGAAAATCCAATGATTGACATTAAACTGAACACGTGTAAAGTAATTGTTGCTTGCTTATAGATTTCCCTCTCGCTAACTAAATGTTATCAAATCAAGTTAGAAATATAAGCTACTTTTTGTGTGTGTGTGTAACAATAACATTACTGAAAACATCAATTTCTGTTTTATATCAAGGAAGATCTTATATGGTTATAAAAAATATCTGATGTGTTTATGATAGAGGAATAATATAAAAGTAGGTGTCCAGTGAATTTCAAGTTAATATTATTATAGTTACTGTCATAATATAGTCCTTTTTTGGTAAATAACAAACTCGTTTGCGTTTTGATTTATTCTTGTACGCTAGGATGATTATTAGGAACAAAAACAAAACTTTAATTTCTTATGAAAAGTCAATTTGATACTTTTAAACGATCTCACATCTTTTTAAGTCAGGTTAAACTACACAAGTATTAAATGCCAAGGATGATATAAAGATGAAAGGAGAAAAAACCTTTCCTAATGACAGGTTATCTGCCAATTTCTAAGGCACTTGGGATGAGTTGAAGAGGGGAAATGGGTACATCAGCAAATTTTTTAAACGAATAAGTTGAAGAGCCAAATTGATTCAGTGGGTTTTTTTTTCTTTATCTTGGGATTACTGTTGCTGAGTTACACTTAACTTTACCTTTTTATTGTTTTTTTTTTCTATCTTACTCCTTTGGAACTCAACCTTGATCTTCT
This sequence comes from Octopus bimaculoides, assembly GCF_001194135.2. Lineage (NCBI taxonomy): Eukaryota > Metazoa > Mollusca > Cephalopoda > Octopoda > Octopodidae > Octopus > Octopus bimaculoides. The sequence goes on along the minus strand of NC_068995.1, from coordinate 36,351,590 downwards.
GCGGACCATTCCCCTACCCCTTTTCTCCAGACCTCGCTTCCACGGGTCACCAGCCTCGTAGGTAATTTAATTCTATATCAATATTATCGTTGTCACGCAGGCTGCTCTCATTGGGTGATTAACAAAGATTTACTAGGGATCAATGTAATTATAATCAGGCTTATGATTCAGATTTCTAACTTTCATTATTATCACTTTATTGGTGTTGTAGCGAGCGACTTAGGGAAAGTCTCTCTCTCTCTCTCTGTTATATATACATAAATACGGACGTAGTAAATAACAGCTAGTCTTCGGCCGCACCTTTGGACCCTGTTATGTCCACTACTCTGATTGGTTGGTATTAGCGCAATTTGTCACCTGCTCTATTGCGCGCCAAGATGCAACCCAACCAATCGCAGCCTTCTGATAAGATCACGTGAGACAGTCTTTTCTAAACTTATAGTGAGCCGGCAGTACGCTATAAAACTCTAGCTTCACACTCTCTCAGACTTTTTGAGGTCTAGCCACTGATCACAGAGCACAGCCAGTTCCAACGACGACACAACACTCGGCAACAGCATACGTTAATCTCCATCTTTGTTACCTCTATCTTCTTAACGTCAACAACTTCTTGCTACGTACACAACAACCACCAACACTCGCGCAGGTTCTATCTTAACACTGTTTGTGAAATACTTCACAATGGTCAACAGCAAATACAACCTTCTGTAACAAGAGACCGGCTCTGCATCGTAGCCACAACTTCTTATACAACATGTGCCTCTCCCCAGCTCTGCATTGCAGCCTCAACTTCTAGATACAGCACTTCAGCTACTGTGTACCTTGACTATGAACTAGTATTCATCATCCTTGTGTCTAAACATTCTTCTAACGTTATTATAGACTCTTTCTATGCTCTGTACTTATCGCACACGCATACATCCATGTTTGTACACACACTTTGTATACATGATGGCCTGTCTGTTATTATGTTTATATGTCGCACACACAGACACACAAGTTGACATATCAAAATTTTTCCAGCTGTGTCTGTCTTTTCCTTCTGGCACTTACATTTATCCCTTTTCATATTTTATTTGTATCGACCATGTGATGTACTAACGGATACATTCTTGTCACCTCTCCTTCCGCACGGTCGTTTGCAATGTTATCATTACTATTCTTCCTGGGGTCACACTGATATTACTATCATTATTATCAATTGTAACAGTATTTTTTTATTTAGTTCATTTTATTATTATTATTATTACTGAATGAGAGAGTAGTGCATGCCATCAAAGTGACACTGGGGTAAAATATACACAGCCCAGTATACCAATCATGACTACCCATCTGATAAGGATACACCAGGCACATGCATCACAACCATATGTGCATGACATGGTGATCTCATATCAAGATAAACAGTGCATGACATTGCAAGTGGGACTCAGTTAGAATTTTCTTCAGGTTGAGTAGCCCATCCTACTCAAAAGGTCCCTGAATAAGGGTTGTTTAAGCATGTTGAATGAAACACCCATGTTTCCAAAGGTGAATTATCCAAACCCCAAAGAATTCCTTTCAATACAAACTAAAACTAGAAGTAGTTGATAGCTTCCGTTACCTAGGTGACCAAGTCAGTAGTGGGGGTGGGTGCACTGAAAGTGTAGCTGCTAGAATAAGAATAGCCTGGGCAAAGTTCAGAGAGCTCTTACCTCTGCTGGTGACAAAGGGCCTCTCACTCAGAGTAAAAGGTAGACTGTATGAGTCATGCTACATGGCAGTGAAACATGGGCCGTGACTACTGAAGACATGCGTAAGCTTGCAAGGAATGAAGCCAGTATGCTCCGATGGATGAGTAATGTCAGTGTGCATACCTGACATTGTATTGTGTTTGCTAAAATTATGCATGTAGGTTTGACTATCTTTGCTAATCTTAGCTATTTTATTTGCTATTTCCTTTAATTGTGATTCATTGTAACCGTGTTTGACATAATGACATACAAAAGCATTTGCATGTTTCCAGTAATCCCCTATGTCAGTACAAAACCGTTTTATCCTCAAAAATTAGGATTTTGGATTTGACCGAATAAGATGATGTGGATGATCGGAGCGGCGGTGGAGATATATGTGGGATGACGTTGGCTTGCAAAATAACTCTGTCACTATTCTGCCTCCAGAAAATTTGACTTTTGTGTCCAAAAATTCAACGCTAGTTTCTAGCATAACAGTCACAGAAATGCAAGAAGTTCATTAAACTATCCTGTGATCCTTCCCAGACAAAAAATATGTCGTCAATGAACCACAACCAGAGTATTGGTTCATGACCATGAAGGGATTTGAATGTCTTCAGTAACTGTCTCGAATTTCGTCATGAAGACATTAGCGAAATTAACTGCCATGGGGGTACCCATGGCGCAACCCTTTGTCTGGTGATAAAATCTTTGTCTAAACTTCATTGTGTTACTTTCTAACACAAACCTCAATAATCTACAGGGTAAATTTGATGGAATACTTTTGTTTGACTGCTTTTCAAAAGCATCCATGCATGCTTCTACCCTTTCATTGTGGTCAATATTGGGATATAAGGAAGAAACAGTTCTCAATACGGCCTTGGCGCTTAAAAAAGTTGTTGATTTTAGATACAAAATCAAAGGTATCCCAAATATAGGAACTTGATTGTTAGGCGACGGGGAGTAGAAAGCTTTTGTCCACTTGGAAGTGCCTGTTTCATAAATAATATAGTTTACAGATGTACGATAATAATCAATACTAACATCTTCACCCACATAAGCAGCATATCATGTGACTTCAAAGCTAGATTATATAATCATTTATCCTAGTTTAAACACTGACACAAAGCCACTAGCACCTCATTATCTTCAAAAATTTGGCAATAACATTCAATTTGGAATTACATGAGGCATTATTCAAAGGGCTCCACCATATCCCAATAACAAATATGGCTGCAAATTATGCTGCACTGAGCTCTATGAAATATTAAAGCATAATTAAGGTAAACTTCTATATTAACACCCGCACGATTTTCACTAAGAAAACAAAAACTTGGATTTTTTGTGTGGAATCAAGTATCCTGATCTCCTAATATGCTGCAAATTCTTTGTTTTGGTTCGGAATCATTGGAAATTTTTTTTTTTTTTTTTTTCTCCATTGAATGAATTCCTGTGACCTCCTAATATGCTACAAAACCCTTTTTGGGGTTTGAAAAATGGGGTGGGGTGAGGTGGAAGCCTCGGAAATTTCACTCCCACCCACCCCATTGATCTTTTCACAAGCACGATTTTCACTAAGGACCATAATTTTGTTGTTATTTAGCCTAAAATCAACCCTGATAGAGCAAACTTGTCATCAATGGAGGCCCAAACTTCCAAATTTTTTTACAGGGCTTAGAAAACCTGAAGGACCACTGCAATAAATGTGAATCTGAGAGAGGAATATGTTGAATAAAATCATAATTAACTGATTCTCCTGTATTTTCTTTTATCCAAAGCCAGGAACTTTTCAGCACCCCCTTGTACAAAGAAAATATGCTGTACATTCTATTTAAATCAAACACAATTTATAAGTTAGCTGTAGTGTCTAGACAAATTGGTCAATATAAAGATCTTCTCCTGTGAACAAAAGAAAAAAAATAATAAACCTGCCTGCTGGGTGTTAACAAGTATATAGAAAACGAATATGGAAAAAAGAATTTGCGCTAATGACCCGTTGGGCAGGGAGTACTTTCAGAAAATTCACAAGATCCAATTTTTCCGTCATAACTTTCGGTAAAATGGATATATATTGATATTTTTTTTTTAATGGAATCCCATGTTTTTGGTTATGGAGGATCCAATTCTGAAAAAGAAAATTTCAAAAATCACATTTTCAAAATTTCAACCCCCTGCTCAACGCATACCCTCCTCCCAGTTCATTT
>NC_068995.1:36345684-36347110 GCF_001194135.2 Octopus bimaculoides | reverse complement strand
ATTAAGAATATGGAAAAAATAAACACAAATTCAAATTTTAATTTTAGATTTTTTATGAAAAACTCCAACCCAAGATCCCCTCCCCACCAACCATCCTGCTGTCCAAAAGTGAAAATGGACAGTTGTTTTGTCTATTTCACATGAATTAATTTTGAAAATGCGATTTTTGAAATTTTGTCTTTCAGAATCGCATCCTCCATAACCAAAAACGTGGGATTCCGTTAAAAAAAAAAAATCAATATATATCCATTTTACCGAAAGTTATGACGGGAAAATCGGATCTTGTGAATTTTCCGAAAGTCCTCTTCCCCCCCCCCCCAATAGGGTCGTTAGTGCAAAAAATTTTTTTCATGTTCGTTTTCTACAAACTTGTTAGCACCCAGCAGGCTGGTTTATTATTTTTCTTTGTTCACGGGTGAAGATCTTTATATTGACCAACAAATTTACATGCTGTGCCTTCATTGGTAATGACTTATTAATTAATACTTTTATGTACAAAAAAAATCAATTCTTAGAAGCATAAAATAAATCTAAGCAGAAAAATGGCAACTGTGCAATAAATGTGGTAAAAATTGCAATTTCATCATCTAGTCTCCACATTAATTAACAAGTATGTAGTTGTAATCATTAATGAACTGACTTCCATGTGTGTGTGTGTGTGTGTTTACACGCATGTGTATATATATTTATGTATATATGTACATATATATATATACATATATACATATATATTAGGAAGAAAGATAAACAAGCAAAACCTGTTGTATCACTTTAAAGCATTTAATTTCTAATCTAAAGATTGTACAGAGTAGTTATAGTAAATACATAGTCTCTTACAGCTGTTTCTAGAACCAGAAAGCATATGGAGCATATGTTACTGAGTAGAGATTTCAAATATTCCATCATTCGAGAGAGAGAAAGAGAAATAAAGAATATCCTTAATCAAAGATATTTGTAGTTACCAGTTCATTGAAGAACTAAGAAGTGCCCAAAGTAAAAAGGTAATAGTGGTTGGTAGTTTCATGATCAAAGAATTAAGGAAATCTTTAATAAAAGATAATATCAATTAGCAGTTCCATTGTTGAAGTATCAAGGAAAATCTATGGCGAAAGATGACAGAAATTACTAATTCCATCTTTGAAGAGAAAGTGAGGTAGATATGAGTGGAAGGCCTTCAAAGAGTACAGAACAGGGTAGGGGAAAGACAGAGTAGTAAATACATGAGAGTAGATAGAGACTAGTTGGTATTGTGAGAGCATACATAACATAGGAGTTAAGGGGATGTATACACACACGTGTATATATATATATATATATATATATATAAATCAGAATAAGCAACAAGGATATCCAGAGGTAATGCAGTACGATCGTTTCATGCAACTCCATTTAATTGAACAATTGTTCAATGAAATGGAGTTGCATG
>NC_068995.1:36341772-36345002 GCF_001194135.2 Octopus bimaculoides | reverse complement strand
TATATTTGAATCACCATTTGTAAACTTATAAACTTGAAGGAGAAAAATTACCAGAAAAGCCACTTCTATTCATTTTTTTCCAATATAAATATGGATATATGCATATACATATTATCATCATCACCATCACCATCACCATTTAACATCCGTTTTCCATGCTGACATGTGACATGGGTTGGAGAATTTGACAGGATCTGGCAAGCTGCAGAGCTATGCCAAGCTGAAATATCAGCTTTGGCTTGGTTTTTACGGCTGGATGGTGTCTTAATGCCAGCCACTTTACAGTGTGCACTGGCTGCTTTTTGTGTGCCTCAGGCACTGTTGAGGTCACCACGTAACTTGCAAGACAGGAAACAGACAAGAAAAAGATAAAGCTCCATTGATTATTTGATTGAGAGCAAGATAGTTAACTTTAAGTCAGCTGTTAGGGGAAGGTAGGGGGATGTAAACTACGAGGGAAAGGCAAGAACATGTGTCTTGCTATAGGGACATACATTGTTTCCCCACATTATATAAGGGTGGGAGTAGCTGGAAAGAAGTTCAAAATGGCAGTTATAGGGTGAAGGTGAATGGAGAGTAGCAGACTGTTATAGACGGAGATTATGTGTGTGCGTGTGTCATCATCATCATTATCTTTTCCATGCTGGAATGGGTTGGATGGTTTGACCAGAGCTGGTGAGGCTGGGGACTGCACCAGGCTCCTTTGTCTGTTCTGGCATGATTTCTACAGCTGGATGCCCTTCCTAATGTTAACCATTCTACAGAGTATACGGGTGCTTTTTATGTGATACCAACACCTGTGCTCATGTATATGTGTGTGTGTGTGTGTATACACACACGTACACAAACAGATATAAATATACATATATACACACCTATGTATGCATATATAGGTGTATAGACTGGAAAGCTTTTCATCACAGATCCTCCTGATCAGGGAAGACCTAGATGTGAACAGCAACAACGACAACGATAGCAACGGCATGAACAACATACCATTGGTAAATAAACACAGACAGTAACAACATTTATTCTCTTATTCTTTTACTTGCTTCATTCATTGGACCATTGCCATGTTGGGATACTGTCTTGAAGAGTTTCTTTCATATCAAACTCCAGCACATACTTTGAAGTCTGGTATTTATTCTATCACTCTCTTTTTGATGAACTACTAATTTACAGAGATGTAAACAAACCAACACTGGCTGTCAATAATCAAGCAGCACATATCATCAAAATTTTTGTCATCACTATCATCATCATTGTCTTTGTTTTAACACCTACTTACCCATGCTTGCATGGGTTAAATGGAATTCTTTGCAGTAGATTTTCTGAGACCTGGTGCCCTCCCTGTCACCGACTGTTATCTGTTTCTTAGCAAGATATTATTTTATTTCTCCAAAGATGGCTAACTGACAGAATCGTTAGCATGCCAGGCACAATGCTTAGTGACATTTCATCCATCTTTGCGTTCTGAGTTCAAATTCTGCCGGGATCAACTTTGCCTTTCATCCTTTCAGGGTTGCTGAAATAAGTATCAGTTAAGCACTGGGGTCAATGTAATTGACTTAACCCTTCCCCCAAAATTGCTGACCTTGTGCCAAAATTTGAAACTATTATTTTATTTCCACATGGCTAGACATGCTTTCATAAAAATATTGGAAACAAACACCACTTGTTACATGACTGAGGCTTATTTATAACTAAAGTGTGTTATCATGACATGGAGATAACGATATACACAATCACACACACATCCACTCTCCCCCCTCCCCCCACACACTCACCCCCACTTACACACACACACACACACACTTACACATACACACTCACACACACACACACACACTCTCTCTCTCACACACACATATATGACAGGCTATTTTTTCAGTTTCTGTCTACCAAATCCATTCACAGGGTTTCGCTTAGCCAGGGGCTGTAGTTGAAGATTCTGTGCAGCAGGACAGAAGCTGGAACTTCATGGTTTGTGAAGCAAACTTCTTCTTAACTGTACAGCTATGTCTTCCCTAAAAAATATTAGGTAAAATACTTTACCAGAAGCAACCCAACCCAACAACAACAAAAACTACAACCAAATGTCATTGAAACTGAACGAGGATTTATCATATGAAATTTCAATTTACATTTTTTGACTCACAGTGACTTTATAGATTAAATATCACAGCTTTGGAAATTTGTTGTCAAGTAATACAATCTCCTGCATTACTCTGAACTGCTTAGAAAAATCACGTCCTGATCATCATCGTCATTTAATGTCCGTTGTCCATGCTGGCATGGGTTGGACGGTTTGACCAGGCTGGCACACTGGAAGGCTACATCAGACTCCAGTCTGATTTGGCATGGTTTTCTACAGCTGGACGCCCTTCCTAATGCCAACCACTCTGAGAGTGTAATGGGTGCTTTTACATGCCACCAGCATGGGTGCCATTTGCAAGACACTGGTATTTGCCCTGACTGAGATTTTGCTCAGCTTCATAGGTCTTCTTCTCAAGCATGACATAATGGCCAAAGGTATTGGTCATTCCTCCTTGAGGCCCAATGCTCGAAAGGAACTCAACCACCTTGCCTCCATGAGGCCCAGCGCTCGAAAGGAACTCAGCCACTCTCCCTCCATGAAGCCCAGGAGCTCGGCCACCTTGCCTCCATGAGGCCCAGCACTCGAAAGGAACTCAGCCACTCTGCCTCCATGAGGCCCAGGAGCTCAGCCACTTTGCCTCCATGAGGCCCAACACTTGAAAGGAACTCAGCCACTTTGTCTGTTTGTGGGAAGGAGTTAAATCTTCCTGGTGAAGACTAACTTGTGTTCATATATTAACATAACTTTGTCAAACTAATGTTTTATTTTGTTGTAAGTGTTTGTCTTACTATTATTATTATTTTTAAAGCAGTGAACTGGCAGAATTCTTAGCATATCAGACAAAATGCTTTGCAACATTTCATCTATATTTACATTTTGAGTTCAAATTCCACCAAAGTTGCCTATATCTTTCTCCTTTCAGGTTCAATGAAATAAGCACCATTTATGCATTGGGGTCAATGTAATTGATTAACCCCCATCCCCAAAATTTATGGCCTTGTGCCTATAGTACAAAAGGATTATTATTATTATTATTATTATTATTATTATTATTATTATTATTATTATTATTATTATTATTATTATTATTATTATTATTATTATTATTATTATTATTATTATTATTATTATT
>NC_068995.1:36339632-36340403 GCF_001194135.2 Octopus bimaculoides | reverse complement strand
ATTATTATTATTATTATTATTATTATTATTATTATTATTATTATTATTATTATTATTATTATTATTATTATTATTATTATTATTATTATTATTAAGGTGGCAAGCTGGCAGACTTGTAAGCATGCCGGATGAAATGCTTAGCGGTATTTTGCCCGTCGCTCTGTTCTGAGTAGAGTTCTGCCAAAGTCAACTTTACCTTTTCACCCTTTTGGAGATCAATAAATTAAGTACCCGTGAAACACTGGGGTCGATGTAATCAACTAGTGCCCTCCCCAAAATTTTAGGCCTTGTGCCTTTAATTGAAAGGATTATTATTATTATTATTATTATTATTAGAACTGTTAGCACTCTGGCATTTTGTCCGACTTTATGTTCTGATTTCAAATTCTGCTAAGGTTGACTTTTACCTTTTCATCCTTTCAGGGTTGATAAATTAAGTTCCAGTGAAACACTGGCGTTGATGTAATCAACTAGTCTCCCCACCCAAATTTCAGGCCTTTTGCCTTTAGTAGAAAGAATTATTATTATTACTAGCTGGCCCTGTGATATCAAGAATGACAGCAAATTGTAGTATCTTATATATAAATAAGGTACAAAACCAAATTTTTAGTTTAGTAATTCTTTTATTACCAAATTTTTTGTGAAAAATTTCTCATAGGATAAATATGAATATCCAAAATCATTTTCTGTTTTTTCCTGTATCAAGTTCTTTGTAATAATTTTTAGAGGGTCATAGCCCAACTAATTAGGGAGCGAATCAATTTAGATGAG
>NC_068995.1:36336522-36338452 GCF_001194135.2 Octopus bimaculoides | reverse complement strand
CATGCTAGCATGGAAAGCGGACGTTCAACGATGATGATGATGATGATGACTTCTTGCACTGAGGAGAACAGTGATATATAATTAATTTAATTAAATTAAATTAATTTGATTATTTCTATTCAACCATGAATTTGCTTGATTTTAATCTATAAATGTCTTTGTATAACCAGTCACTTATCTGGGAAGGCCTTGAAATCAATGTTACCATCTGGGGATTATCTCTGCCCCAGTCATAATAAAAAGACTCAAAGGAGGTCTGCAACCAAATAACTTTACTCAAAATAACACTTTGCAACTGAATCAGTGGAGGCAAAGATGCCTCTCCTTTACTTGACAATTTATGCACCACATTGCAAAAATCACAATCTAAGTATATCTCAAAGCAAAGTCTTACACCATTGAATTACAAATAGCGCTCATCTTTTATGCTCGGATGACCTTACAACTTCCAAGAGTACAATTATATTCGTCTTGGCTTAGCAAAACTGACTAAATTGTGAGTGTTAAGCCCCTATTAAGCCACCATTAACTCCTAAGAAGTTGAATTTTTAGAAATATTACTTCATTTGTGTGTAATATCTATGGTTAAAATTTCATCAACAGCAAAAATATATGAATTTTCATGGGGGTTATGGACTCATTTATGCCTCCTCACTTTCAAAGATATACTGCATTACATCTGTCTTTATGCATAGAATATAATTTCCAAATTTCATAAAGATCCATTCAATACTTTTGAGGTAGTTTTGGATCATAAAAAATGACTAAAATTTGGGAGTTAAGGCTCCCATTAGGGGGTCTTGGACCTCTCAAGAGAAGCGGAAACTTTGAGATTACTTCTTGATGTGTGTCAATTACCTATGGTTGAAATTTCATCAACATCAAAAATTTATGAATTTTCATGGGAGGTTCTGCCACCTCAAATTCAAATCAAACATACTGCAATGAATCTAAGTTCCAAATATCACAAGGATCCATGAAATTGTATGAAACATACAGCATTACCCTTCTCCCTAGGCTTGGATTTTGTGTTCCAAATTTCATTAGGATCGATGCAGTAGTTTTTGAATGTATAAGTAACACGCATAAAGACATTGACTTTTATATAATAGATATGAATATGCACATATACATATATGTATGTGTGTGTGTATTATATATATATATACACAAAAAGATAGATTGATACAGTTGAGTGGGCAAACAAAAATATGAGACACTGCCTCAAAGAATTTTTTGTCGAATGAATCAACCCCAGTGCTTTTATTTTATATTTTGACAAACCTGGTACTTATTCTATCAGTCTCTTTTTGTCAAACCAGTAAGTTATGGGGATTTAAATAACCAACAGCAGTTGTCAAGTAGTGATGAGGGAGAAACACAGAGACAAAGACATGCACATACACTAACACACACACACATATATATATATATATATGTATATATATATATATATATACGATTGATTTCTTTCAGTTTCTGTCTATGAAATCCACTCACAAGGTCTTTGGTTGGTCTGAGATAGCAAAAGACACATGCCAAGTTACCACACAGTAGGACTGAACCCAGGACCTTGTGTTTTGGAACCAAGTTTCTTACCACACAGCCACATCTGCACCTATATATGTGTGTGTGTGTGTGTGTGAGAGAGAGAGAGAGAGAGAGAGAGAGAGATAATAGTTTCAGTATTAATAGTGAAACTATTAAAGTGAAAGTATCTGACATTACAATAAAGAAATGTTATTGCTTCACTTTTGACACGTAACACTGAAATAGTGGGAGAGATAAGAGATTGCTCTGGGCTCGCATTAGGCAAGAGGTTGAAAATTTTTTTGGCCCATATCGGTTGTGTAGTTCTCGAGTTTTAGGGATTCACACAGACAGACTGACACACATTCTCATCTTTATATATATAGATATACATATACTG
>NC_068995.1:36335445-36336495 GCF_001194135.2 Octopus bimaculoides | reverse complement strand
TATATATATATACATACATACATACATACATACACACGCTTTTTATTAACGCTGCAAAATTTATCACAGAACTGTTATTCAGAGTTTTATGTTCCTGTTCATCGGACAGTTGTGATGAATACATCACAACCGTCGGCCGAACGGGATTCGAGTACTACTTTTCCCATTTTGTTTTGCATTTATGTGCTCACCTAAGTGTATATATATATATTTGTACTGACATTTCTCACTCATACCACTACCTCTGTCATGTCACTTGACAACAGCAGGAGGTAGATCACCTCTATCACTCAAACTACTCAGTGTGGAAGGCAGACGTTGAATGATAACGATAATGACATACACACATATACATGCATAGCTATAGGGAAGTATGATGTGAAAAGATCTCATTAAGGAACAGTAAGCATCAGTCATATACATAGCTTGTAGAGATAACAAAACACGGATAACGTTATTGTCAGTTATTAAAGAAGGTTTAGTATCTGGTGTATGTTATATACTTTGTCCGATATCAAAATCGATAGGAATTTCTAGTAAGTTGACAGTCACCACACAACTCATGGTTTAGCTATAAAAATGCGAAAAACGCAAATAAAGACTGTAAGAAATGGGAAAGGTAGCAGATCGCCGGAAAGGTAAATAAAGATGACATGTTTCACAAACACACACACACACACATATATATGATCAGACAGACTCTAAAGAGACTGGTGTTAGTCTGCATTAGCAAGACATATGTAGTAAACTTAATAGTGTTTACACACGCACATGCACACACATTCATGTATATATGTATCTATCTATGTATGTATCTTTGTGTGTATGTAATGTATGTATGTTTTGCAAGCTTTTTAAACTGAGAGGATGTAAACTCTGTTTGACTTTTCTCTTTTTTTCTCTGCCCCCTGACGAAGGATTGAATCCGAAACGTTGGATATTCCACTCCTCATGGCAAGTTCACTGTGCCCCTTTCACTTTTTTCTATATTTTTTCAAGTCTTACTAATGCAGACCTACTAGATTACTGCCTGTTTATATATATATATAT
>NC_068995.1:36333407-36335081 GCF_001194135.2 Octopus bimaculoides | reverse complement strand
TCTTCTTTTCTTCCCTCCTTGTTCAATGTACTGTCTCGTAGCGTTGCAACTTCCAACGGTTTTTTTCAAATAAGATAGGTAGCAATCTTCTCTACCCACAGTTATCACATTCGGTTAAAATGTCTTATGGTTAAGTTGGCCATTTCCCTGAAGAGAAGATTACATCTTTATCAACATCACTCATTCCTTTGGAAGGAACCATTTGTAATCTTCGAAACATATGTCGGAAATAAAAAAATTCATTTAACATATGCGTATTACTCCATTTATTAAATTTTATATATATATATATATATATATATATATATAAGGTCAGGTGAGATGTGAAGCTGGAGTATTTCTATGAGTAATTGGGGTAGATATTCAGGGGGTGGGTCAAGAGGATGGATACACACAAGAATAGGAAGGAGGAAGGGAAAAGAAAGGGGAGGAAAACAAGCAGAAAACTCAAGTGAAAGAGAAGAAGAAGAGCGAGGGGGACTAACCAACACGGATACAATGGGCAGGGCTGCATAAAGCAAAACAGTTTATTTCATCATATGCTGGTGGTGGGTCTGTCAATACAAGCAGAACCATTGTTATTGAAATTCATCTGACGGGGAAAAAAAAGTATTTGGCCACCAAACAGCATTAGCCAGCAACAACTGAAAGTGCAAAAAAAATCTGTAAAATGGATCACTAGATCACAGATTCCCAACTGGTGTGCTGTGTCACACCAGGCACACCAGTTGGTACTGTGAGATCAACAGAGGGAATCCACGAAATATACATATGTATGTGACATCATGATTGATCACTTTGAGTCAAAAATACATTTTGATACTATTTTAACAATAAATATTATTGTCATATTTTGTATTGTCATCTATTTTATGTTTATTATATCAACATCGGTGAAATAAAGAAAATTTGTTATTATCAATTCCAGGGATATAGTTTTCGTACACAGATGTTATTATCCAGAGACAAAGTTTTGTTATATTGATGTTGTATCAGGAGTGCTGTGGATTTCCGAAAGGCTTGGCAAAGTTACCTCAAGGCAGAAAAGGTTGGGATACTGTGAACTAGACATTTGTCCAGAATCAGATAATGAGCATATTTATGATATATGTTATGGGGAGACCTAATTTGTGACCCTGGTGTGTTTTGGCAGGGGAAAGGTACACAAAATAGGAACAGAAAAAGATGAAGAGGTAGAAGAGGAGGAGAAGCTCTAAAAGGGACAGTAAAAGCCTAAAAACTGAAACAGAAAGTAATTAGGGTTTAACATACTCAAAGAGTGGTCAGGAGGATTCTAAACTATATGAGTTAAACATGTTTGGCTGAAATGAAAAAATAAAATGAAATATATGGATGGAATACTACATAGTACACATATACATGGGTATATTTATATATGTATAAAAATATATACACACACATACGGAGTCATGCAGACCCAGGCATGCACACGCACACATACACCCCCACCCAAAATCCCACCAACCCACACGCACACACATGTATTTATATATATATATATATATATATATATTCTTTGTATTATATATATATATATATATATATATATATAGGCGCAGGAGTGGCTGTGTGGTAAATAGCTTGCTTACCAACCACATAGTTCTGGGTTCAATGCTACTGCGTGGCACCTTGGGCAAGTGTCTTCTACTATAG
>NC_068995.1:36312692-36333116 GCF_001194135.2 Octopus bimaculoides | reverse complement strand
TATATATATATATATATATATATATATATATATATATATATATACACATATATATATACACGTGTGGTCAGTCTGGTGCACATATTTTACTCATGGTTATATTCAAATCGCCTAAGATTAGTCATCATGTTCAATTATGCTTCATAGTGATATACAAAAAGCTGGCTGCTTTGTTCATATTTTATTATAACCATATTTTCCTTCAAAAATGGGAACTGCAACTTTAAAATAAAATATTATGTTATACCATTATCGTTACTGAAGATATTTCATAGGAAATTTGTAGTCTTTTTGGACTTTAAATGTTTCACTGGAAATTTTAAGTCTATTTGGACCTTAAATTCTTAATTTTTAGAATATCACCCTACATCTGGAATGGGGTTCAAGCCCAGAAATCCTCTGTCAAATCAACAAACAATTCAAAGAAGCAGTGAATCTACAGTAACAAGAAATCATCTGAGATGGTGCAGACAAGTAGTGCAGTTATTTGACTCATCTCAACCACAAAATTATCAACAGCTAGCTATATTATGGGTGTAGTGGCACGAAATTAGCCGCCATTGAGGAAGTGCTATCTGCACATGCTCAAGGGACTTGCCTTTCCGGAAGCCCCTTGAGTGCGCATGCGTAGTAAAACTAGTACTTAAAGAGTTATACTTTCGTTTTATAAGTCTCTTCAGCATGACACCTTCGACGTGGCAACACCTCGCTCCTCAACGAAGCACTCTTCACCACGATGCCATCAATGTGATAGCTACGTGCTCCTCTGGCATGCATCAAGGAAGCTCTTAACCTTCCAATACCGATTACAAATTAATCAGCGGCTGCTAAGCTGAATGACACAGGACTTGTAAAACCAAGCATCATCAAAAATAAAACTTATTTTTATTATGTTGTTAATTGTTCTACTGTTTCTTAATATATAATTTTGTTGAAAGGTGATAGAGAGAGACTAATGTCTCTATTACAACTATCTACCTTTTACATGGGCAACAACTGGATAAAGTATCAAAGCAGTTCAAAAACAAGCTGAAATAACTTTGGCTGTCTCATTTCTGAGGATAGGGGTTGGAGGGATGCAAGAAAAATATATGTGGCACGATCAGGAGAAGCAAGAAATAGAAAGAAAAAACACAGGTGCACAAGGCCTTTTACTAACCAAACACTAACAGGCTTTTGTGTGTGACTGGAGGAGTACATCATTGATTGAGGTGTCTAACCATTAAAGAAGGCATAAGCAATCTTTTTCTAGAAGCGGGCTGCATGAGATATGGCTCAACATTAAGCAGGCCACATTACTAAAAGAAATTCAAGGTTATTTTCCATTAGTTGCGCCATTCAGAAAGTACTGTGGGCTACAGGTTGCCCATGACAATATTAATGGCCCCACAGATGAAAGAGCAGAGAATTGTCATCGTTAGATTCAAAGTACAATGAACGTGTGTGTGTGTGTGTGTGTGTGCGTGCGCATGCGCGTGTGTATGAGAAAGAATGGAAAACAGGAACTGAAAGAAGCTGTGTGTGTGTGCACGCATGTATCTGTGAGAGAAGGAGAGTAGGAGAAAGAGAGAAAGAAAAAATTAGAAAGCAAAGGAATATATATAAAGTAAATATACGGGAAATATCATTTCTCTTCCAATCAGTGACCTAATAGTTAAATATCGATGTAGATTTGAATCAGTCAGTAGACAGTGATACAGTTAGAGTATGACTGCACTCAGATCTGACCAGGTAACGTGGGTGAACTAAAAGCGGAACCAATTATAGATATATAAACCAAGGTTGATCGTATCTTAATAATGAGGACTTTTTCTTTATCAACTCATAAAGTTGTAAGTTATGGCGGAAGGTATGTAGGACTGCTGCTGTTGCTGCTGCAGCTGTCACTGTACTCACTGCCACTGTTATTGTTGTTATAATTTCTATTGTTTTCACCATGTAGGTTATCCTTGATCAAATCGACTTCTGGTCTCTGACTTTCCAGCTCATGACCACCACCAATTGACTTGTCCATAAGACTTTTTTTTTTTTTGAAATGTTTGGATATGGTCTGAGGAAGATTGGTTGCTGTTTCTAGTAGTTAAAGGAAACAAGGAGTGTATTCATGGGCAAACTGCAGTTTGTGAAACTTTCTGAATGGTACATCTAATTTTATGAAAAAAATAATGGGCGATCTTTCAGTATGATTTCCTAAATATCGGCCTTTTCTGTAAAAAGTGTCTTCGGCGATCTTTACCAAAGCTCGGCCTTTTCCGTAACACCCACATGATCTTCACTAGGGTGTTAGGGTTAGGGTTTTAGTGTCCGGGTTAGGGTTAGTGTTTAGGGTTAGGGTTACGGTTACGGTTACGGTTAGGGACGGAATTCCTTAACGCAAACCCTAAAACCCAAACCCTAACCATAAACCTAACCCTAACTCTAAACCCTTCAAAATAAATCGTGCTCTCTGTATGTCTTTCGCTGTTATGACGTCGTTTCCCTGTTTCTCTCCAACGCTTTTTACAGAAAAGGTCGATAATTAGGAACTCGTACCGAAAGATCGCCAAATAATGTATTTTTAGTAGTGTGGCCCACTTGATAATAAGGTGTGTCTCATGCAGCCTGTTTCTTAAAATAGTGGCCCATATTCAATATAGAGGCAACCATCAATGACTCAGAAGTTATAAGGCAGTATCAAAAAGTTTCTGGACTAGTTATGTTTAATAAAACAACTTATTTACCTAAGTTTTAACATCATCTTCGAAATAGTCACCTGCGCAGCAATACACCAGGCCCAGCATTCCTGCCATTTTGGAATCCAGCTTGGAAGTTGTTTTCTGTAAGCGAGTTGAGGATCTTCTGTGATTTGCTCTTGATCTCAAAAATGGTGTTTAAATGGTGAACTTTGAGCAGCATTTTCAACTTTGAGAAGTCTGCAGGTACTAAATCTGGTGAATAGGGCGGGTGCAAAAGTGATCCCATGTTGCTTTTGGCGAGAAACTCACAAGTGAAGAGAGCTTGGTGACAGGGCTCATTGTCATCGTGAAGAATCCAATTCTTTGTGCTCCATAGATCCAGTTGCTTTTGCCAAATTTTCTCTCTCAAATGCTTCAAAACATTGATTGTCTTCCAACAATCTTCATGCACAAGCTGATGAATTTTCTCCATATTTCTAGGGGAGACGCTTACAGCAGGTCTTCCAGATCGATTATCATCTTCCAGGGATGTTCTTCCACTTTTGAAGTGTCCATGCCACCCAAAATATTGCATACAACCCATTGCCTTGTCACTGTAAGCTTGCCAAAGCATGCTCAATGTCTCTGCAGCAAATTTCTCTAGTTTGATGCAAAATTTCACGTTGGCTCTTTGTTCCAACTTCCTGTCCATGATAAAATTGCAGACTACAGCATACACATGATCAGAAAAACACAAATTTCACAACATGCGAAGTAAACACAGTGATGTCACTCAGCACACTGCCTCATTAAGCTCACTGCTAGCTCTCACTGTGCACACAACTATGTGCTGCCATCTGTTGGCATGCTACAGAACTAGTCCAGGTACTTTTTGATACCACCTTGTAATAGTGATTATTGTAAAAGTTTAGTTATGGTGATCCTGCCTTCTCTTTCCTCATTTTATCACTTCATTTAGTCCAGTTCTTTTATACCAGAAATGTCCTCGAGGAAAAAATATTAATGTTACAAGTCCCATTTATCAATTCCATCCTAACTTTATGCACCCTACAACCTCAGTTTTCATTATTCCAGCGATGACCTTTCCAGTTCTCTTTATTACTAAGTCTTTGTGTTTTTAATTGGATGAAGAAATTTCATTTTATTTGTGCCATTCCTGATTTTAGAGCCCTGGGTGATGGCCTAATTTGCCTCATGCATAGCTCCGGCCCTGGATAGAAAGATTCAGAACAAACACTGCAGTGCAACATTGTGTCCAATATTCGAATGATTAATACTAATCCACAAGCCTCTTGTCAGTTCTGATCAAACAGACCTGTGATCAGGAGTGTTCCAGTTGTGACCATCCTGTCTTTTTGTATAACTGATTGAATAACTAAATATTGTTAATCATCAAAGCCAACAGCAATCCAGTTTCATTTTGTAGAGAAGAATAATGTAAACTATCACAATGCTGAAAGAAGGTGGAAATTGCTTATTTTACGGTTAAAACCTTAAGAGAAACGAACTAAAAAGTCGTTATCATTACCCACTTATGTATTATGGGCTTGTTGACTATTGTATCTTTTATGGAAAACACTGTCAATATTTCTTTTCTTTATTTCAAGATAAATTGTGATTTGAGAGAGGTTTAGTTGCTATTTATAGCAGGTTAGGGTATTGTCTTATGTACTGTCTGAAATGAATTAGTGTATCCTGTTTCATAGGATTTGTAATACTATGATGACAACAAGTTATGTGGTCACAAATTTAACATATAAGTAGTCGTCTGGCAATCATATTTATATTAAGGTCAAGTACTCTATACTATTCTAGAATATTAGAATATAGCAAAAAGAAATACTAGTAATTTGGGAAACTTTACTTTCGGAATTACTTGTTTATCAGTGTAATTTCACTTGTATTTTAGACTATGACTTATTTTGGGAATGACTCATTGATAAATGATTTTTTTTTTTTAAAGTGTGATAATGGAGGTGTTGCTGTGATGTGTTATTATACTAATGTTACTTGGAATGAGATATGGTGAGTTTGTGGAAAAGCTGCATATAATAATTGGATTACACTATTTAAACATGATTTAATTTTGTCACATTAAGCATCAAAAAATCTTCATGCATTACAACATATGAAGGAGAGTCAAAAATTATACACACTCTCGATCTTTCAATGTATTTACACAAAATCAGGGGATAAACAATGCATCATTTTTCTATATAGTCTCCTTCCTTTTTGATGCACTTGGTCCAGCAGTCCACAAGCTTGTGTATTCCCTCTAAGAAGAAGGTTTTTGGTTAGTTGTGTGACCATCTTTGCACTGCTTCCTTTACATCTTCATCTGTAGGAAACTGACGACCTTGTAAACCATCTTTGAACAGTCCAGAGATATAATAGTCGGAAGGGGTGAGGTCTGGGCTGTAGGCAGGGTGCTCCAGCACCTCAAAACTCAATTGGTTAATGGTTTCAACGGTCTGGGCAGCCGTATGTGGGCATGTATTGTCATGCAACAACAAAACTTTCTTTGACAATAGGCTTTGGCATTTGGTGCGAATTGCTGGCTTCAGTTTCTTGGCCAGTAAAGCAGTGTATCTTGCACTGTTGATCATACACCCCTTTTCCAGGCAGTCTTCCAGTATAGGTCCTTTAGAGTCCCAAAAAAGGGCTAGCATCACCTTTTCCGCAGAAGACTGAGTTTTGAATTTCTTCATCGCTGGCGAGCCAGAATTTTCCCACTCTATACTCTGTCTTTTGGATTCTGCCTCATAATTAAGGACCCATGTTTCATCTCCTGTGACTATTCTGCTCAAAGATTTCTCACCCTCAAAGTTGTAGCAACCCAGTAAACATTGGCAGGCCTTAACACATTTGTGTGTATGTGCTCTGCAATAAGCTCTCTTGGCATCCATCTTGCACAGACTTTATGGAAGCTGAACTCATTGTGGATGATTTGATAGGCAGAACCATGACTAATCTGCAGACAACAAGCTACCTCATCGATGATAACTCACTGGTTCACCATTACCATCTCTCAAGCCTGCTGAATCTTCTTGTCAGTGGTAGAGGTTGATGGGTATCATGCTCCCTCTTCGAGCATCATGCTTGTCTGGCCACTTTTAAAGTTCTGAATCCACTCATACACACTTCTATGTGGTAGTGCACTGTCCCCATATTGTGCTAAAAGCCTTCAATGAATTTCAGCACCTGACACACCTTCCGACCAGGGAAATCGGATCACTGTTCTTTGTTCTCCTTTGGTGCACATTGCTAGTGGAGCAGTCATGCTTACACTGTAAAGCCAGAAAGAAAAATGGCATGATTAGGCTCAAACTTTGATCATGTGACCACAATAGTACCAACTAAAAGCACACATGCACAGAAGGCAGTGTGACAATAATAAAGATACGTTATAACAAAAGTGCAGATAATTTTTGACTTCCTCTCATATATACAGAATCAGCGAAAGGAAAATAGCATAATACAACATGCAAAAGTAGACTCTCCAGAGTCTACCACTGGGCTGGTTTTAACATGGTAAATAAATACACATGCACAAGGCGGCGAGCTGGCAGAAACGTTAGCACAGCACGCCGGGAGAAATGCTTAGCAGTATTTCATCTGTCTTTACGTTCTGAGTTCATCTTCCGCCGAGGTTGACTTTGCCTTTCATCCTTTTGGGGGGTCAATTAAATAAGTACCAGTTATGCACTGGGGTCGATATAATCGACTTAATCCGTTTGTCTGTCCTTGTTTGTCCCCTCTGTGTGTATCCCCTTGTGGGTAGTAAAGAAATAACACATGTACTGTGTTATGTCTGCTGCAAGAATCACATTGGTTAAGTATACAGGCATTAAAATGACTAGAGAGTGTGCAATTCAAAATTTGACTCAAGACATTCAGAAACTTGGCATCTTTTACCTCTGTATTTATAGGCTATGTTCATGGAACCTTCTAGAACAGTCTGGAGATGCTATCATGTGAACAACAGCCAGTGATTAGCGATACTTTAACCATGCATATGAAAGGATCAGTGGCTTGAAGCCTGCAACTGTGAAGGCTCGGGTTTGAGCCTGCTATGGAGGTAATGGATTTGAATAAAGGGAATCTTCATCAGCCACATTAGCATAAAAATGAAAATCAAAAATCACAAACAAATAAAGATTACTTGAGCTGAGATGTTAGGGAAAAAATAAAAATAAAATTTCCTGTAGTTCTGGCTCAAAATATCTTTCCTTGAAGTTTATCCACTGTTTTGACTGCCCTCAAAATTCCTCAGTCACCAACAGTTGTTTGAAATCCTTTGTCATGCATTGAATGCATCTGTCTCATACCTATCTGTTTTAGTAGTATTGTAAGCCCCATGGCAAATCAAATGCACTGGGCTCTATAGTATTTACTTACTAAAAGAAAGTACAGCATATATAGATCAAAACTGGACTCTAGACCCATAAGGGCCCCCAAACAACTGTCCAGCGTACCCATGCTTTAAGACAGCATTGCCTCTTCTCTGTTATACAGCTAATAAGCAAAGTGCAAGCTGTTAAAAGATTGTACTGGAAAGGACATTTCCACAAAAACAGTAAGGTTTATAAAATCATTAAAACATATTCAGAATAAAATCCAGATTGCGCACCCAAAAATCTGATCAATATACTCTTTTACTCTTTTACTTGTTTCAGTCATTTGATCGTGGCCATGCTGGAGCACCGCCTTTAGTCGAGCAAATCGACTTATTCTTTGGAAGCCTAGTACTTATTCTATTGGTCTCTTTTGCCGAACCGCTAAGTTACGGGGACTTAAACACACCAGCATCAGTTGTCAAGCGGTGGTGGGGGGACAAACACGGACACACAAACACATGTATATATATACACATATATACAATGAGCTTCTTTCAGTTTCCGTCTACCAAATCCACTCACAAGGCTTTGGTCAGCCCGAGGCTATAGTAGAAGACACTTGCCCAAGGTGCCATGCAGTGGGACTGAACTCGGAACCATGTGGTTGGTAAGCAAGCTACTTACCACACAGCCACTCCTACACCTATATGGTAAAATTTTAAAAATATAACGCTGCTTTGTGTCATGAATCTTATACCTGATATCATCACTGGTTGGAATTTTTAAAATCTATGCTTTCTCTGATATGACAAATACACACTGCTTGCTTATTTCATGTTCTTGCTTGATGGGGCTGGGGGTCATCCCAAGTTTCATGAACCCAAAGAAGTCTCCATGTGTAGAGTTAATCAGGTCAACTAGTGGTCTCCAACACTGGTGGTCCCATGCTAGCCTCTCAGCATCCTCCAAGGTGACATCATGCCTCTGGAGATCTTCCCCAATCATGTCCAACTATCTAGTGAGGGGCCTTCCATGTAGCCTCTTCCATGTAGCCTCTTCCAGCTTGCAGCTTCTGTATCAAATGAGAATAAAGCGATGGAGGACACATCCATACCAGCGCATGTGACAGATAGCTATGAGGAGGGAGGCTGCAGGCTGATGCATGCATGCACACAGTTCTTTGTTGGAACCATGATGGTATCATCTGAGATTCTCAATGGTTCTCAGGGATCTGCTATCAGAGCTGTTGATCCTCTCTGCCAAGGTCTTTGAGGGGGTGGAGCACGTTTCTGCTCCTTAAAGGAAAATGGAGAGGGCTGATGCATTGTAGATGCAGAGCTTTGTCTTCCAGGAGATACAGCAGTGGTGCCAAACGGGCTTCCATGTAGACAATTAAATTGTTAATAAGCAATAAATCAGCTGAAGAGTCGGGCAGTCCACCCCGGGTGACTGGAAATTAACAACCTAACTTCTATGACAATGCGGCTCATTTACAACCATTATGTGATGTCTAGACAAGGGTGTGCGCGTGCACACACACACACCCACACATACAGAGGTTGGGCAAAATAATGGAAACACTTTAAAATTTCAAACAAATTTATTTTAACATGGGGTAGGAAGGTATGTAGAGTGTGATCACCGCATTGCCCATGACAGAGAAAGTTGAGCAGGGAATCTGCATAAAATTTTGCCAAAAGTTTGGTGATACCTGCTCAGGGGCCTATGCAAAGTTCTCAAAACGTTTTCATCGTTCTTGACACAATCAAGGAAATCTTGTGCAACTGAAACCCAAGTGTCTCTTTGGTCAGCTGATAGCAGTCTTGGCATAAACCTGGCAGGTATGCATCTCATACCCAAATCTGCAGTGATAATGGACTGAACTGAACTGTAACTAATCTGCACATCCTCATGGATGGTGATTCAATGATTTCCCCTCATAGTGGCATGCACATCTGTGATGTTTTTCTCAATTCTGCTGGTTGTGGGTCTCCCAGAACATTCGTCAATATTGACATTTTTTGATCCTCTTGGAAACGTCTAAACCACTTGTACACATGTGTGTGACTCATAGACGACTCCCCTCCATACACTTTCTGCAACTTTGAGTAGGCATCGCCATGACAACTTTCTCTGTCATGGTCAATATGACAATCACACACTACACACCTTCCTTCCAAGCACTGCTGTAAAGCCTGGAAGTGAGCTAGAATGTCAAAATTTTAGTGCACATGCACAACAGAGTTCAAGGACAATCTGTGCCAAATGATTTCTCTCTACGTGCTTTAGCTTCATTACTATGGCAACAGTCCGGATACTTATTGATTAGACCTCATATATCTTATCTTACTGTGTCATACTTATTGACCCTGTTGTTATTGTCAATTGTCCATAAAAGTAGATTTGTTTCTGATGACAGAAATAGTGCAGAATGAATAGAATCAAAAGAAGTTTTGCTTGTCATTTACACCCTGATAATAATGGTGTATGGACACACCTGAAACAGTGCAAAAGCAAACATGTTCAATTTGTTTGTACATGCTTTATAAAGAGTGAACAAATTTCCAAAATCAGCAATAGAAATAGAATTCCAAATTAACTTACAGAAACGAACTACTTTTAATACTGATACTAGGCAACAACATTTTTGCTACCATTAGACAAAATGGTGCTCATAGGTAATTTGGTAGTGCTGATTCTGAATCTGCAATCATTTTTGCTCTAGCATGTCACATTTTTGCACTATAGGTGCAAGAGTGGCTGTGTGGTAAGTAGCTTGCTTACCAACCACATGGTTCCAGGTTCATTCCCACTGCATGGCACCTTAGGCAAGTGTCTTCTACTATAGCCTTGGGCCGACCAAAGCCTTGTGAGTGGATTTGGTAGACGGAAACTGAAAGAAGCCTGTCATAAATATGTATATATATGTATGTGTGTCTGTGTTTGTCCCCCAAACATTGCTTGACAACCGATGCTAGTGTGTTTACGTCCCCCGTAACTTAGCGGTTCGGCAAAAGAGACCGATAGAATAAGTACTAGGCTTCCAAAGAATAAGTCCTGGGGTCGATTTCCTCGACTAAAGGCGGTGCTCCAGCATGGCCGCTGTCAAATGACTGAAACAAGTAAAAGAGTAAAGAGTATCATTATTATACTGCTATCAAAATTACAATAATGTGAAAATTTTTTTGAAGATCCTTTTTCATCAGAGTGATCTGTTGTATCACTCGACATGCCTTTAATAGAAATAGATGCAGTATTTTCTTCACTTAAACTATCTTTGTCAAAAGATGAAGACGGTTCTGGAACTGGAATATTTTCAGCAGCATGAGCAACTGGTTTTAAAGCTGAAAGGCAATCTGGATAAACAATCTTGGATTTGGTCTTATGCAGAAATAACAATCAGTATGGTGGTTCGTGCCATATCATTGGTACAGCAAATGGCATACTTTTCTGTTTACCATTCAGCCATTGGGTTAGTGCTATGTAGCAGATTTTGCAACAACCATGAGGTGCTCACAGTTTATCTTGGTCCCCAACTTTGCACCCAAAGTAAAGCTTGTAAGCATTTAAAAATTTCTTCATAGGCTTATTTCTCTGATCATTTGGCTTAAATTTTCCACACACATAACAAAAGCTGTCCAGGTGATTAACACAAACATTTCTGCTCATTATAAATACATATAGTAATAACCTAAATCAACACTCAAGGAAGCTTATCAGTAAACTAAAATATAAAATTAAGCAACTGTAAATGTTACTGTAAAACATCAAAATATATTTCTCAAAAACAAAAATCATTGAAATTATTATAGAATGTACTGAAGCTATGGCTATCATGAAACAATTTTTTCCATTTCTAAATTTCAAACATTGATCACTTTAATAAATAACTAAACTTCCTACTCAAGTACTTTTCATATAACCTGGCTCTCCTGTTTGATGTGCTTTGTTTTAACAGTACTAGCAGTTATTAAGAAAAGGGGGTCTGAGTGGCTTCCTATAACCTAATATGAATAACCTACTGTGAGGAGAACTTTACCATAATTACAGCGATAACAAAGTAAAATAAATTCTCATCTTGTGAGGCAATTTAACAGGTAGCCTACATTTCCCTCTATCAGCACTTATTTTTGTATCAGTGATGAGTATATGAATGGAAATCGAAAGGAAATAGCCTACTACTTTGTGAATATTATCAATTGGTTGGAAAATTTGATGCTGTGAATAACTAAAAAACTACATGCGCTGTTTCAAAACTGATGTCAGATTTGGATTCAGTACCCTAAAATTACCCTAAATCAGCTGAAAATGTTTAAATAGCATGACAAAAAATCTTTTTTGTTGCCCAGTGTTATTAGGGAAAAACCCCTGAAAATTCCTTAACAGTTAATCTATCTAAATCTAAGTTAAATTTCAATTCCAATTCAGTACACCAACCCCTACCTACACACATGATTAGAATGTTGCTGGAAAGACTCATAAGATGAATATTTCAAACTGAGCCAATTAGCAGGAGACCTAGAGGTAGCCCAAGAATCATATGCTTGGATAATATCTATAGTCTTAGTTAGTCACACTTGGGAATCCAGTCAGAAAGTCTAATGATAGTTGCTTCTGATAGGACCTAATGGAGGAAGTGCCTGAGGACTCTATCCTAATCATGACCCTCCAAGGAATAGCAGGCAAATAAAATGGACAGATGGATGGCTATGTGTTGTGTTGTACTATTTTGTGGAGGCACGTGACTTAGTGGTTGACTCATGATTTTAATTCCATTTCAATTCCTGGACCAAGTGACGTGTTGTGTTCTCAAGCAAAACACTTCATTTCACTCTGCTCCAGTCCACTCAGCTGGCAAAAAATGAGTAATCCAGCGAGGGGCCAGCATCCTGTCCAGCAGTGTTTATATATATACCACAGAAACTGGGTCTATGAGTCTATATGATAAGTTGGCAAGCTGGCAGAATTGTTAGCATGCCAGGCAAAATACTTAATGACATTTCATCTGTCTTCGTGTCCTGAGTTCAAATTCCACTGAGGTTGACTTTACCTTTTGGAGTTGATAAAATAAATGCCAGTTGAACACTGGGGTCAATGTAATTGACTTATCTCCTCTCTGATATTTGAAATCAGTATTATATTAATGCTTTATTAGCTTTTAAGAAAAACTTTTTCCAATGGACATCGCTGATGGCATGGAAAGAGAAAACTTGTTTGCCTGAGTAACTGCTAGTCTTTTACAAGGAAAAATATCTTGGATTAGCCTGAACCTATGGCTATATATATGTGGTTAGTTCTAAATAACAGAAGCTCCTGAGGGAAAAAAAACTTGAGTGAGATTAGCCCTATAGTATTGGTCAACTTGTTTGGCCACTGTCAATATATATATACATAACTGCATGTGGATTGTTGGTGTTATTTTTTCTTCTTTCTCTTTGGACTTTTCTCATTCCGATAAAGAGCTATGCTTGAAACATTAACAACTCTCTCTTTTCACCAAGCATTAAATTAGTCTAACAAATCAACACCAGGACCTTTTATTTTAAAGTTTAGTACTTATTAAATTAGTCTTTTTTGCCGATCCGCTAAGTTACAGGGGCATAAACATAACAACAAGTGGTGATAGGAAGACAAACACATATATACGATAGGCTTCTTTCAGTTTCCGTCTACCAAATCCATTCACAAGACTTTGGTTGGCCTGAGGCTATAGTAGAAGACACCTGCTGAAGGTCCCATGTAGTGGGACTGAACCTGGAACCATGTAGTTGAGAAGCAAGCTTCTCACTACACAGCCATGTCTTATACTTGCTGTTGTAGATCTAATAAAGCTGAAATATGTTCATTGCTTTTCATGTGTTGGTTTATAACGGGAGGCAAGGTTCACGATATCGAATGAATATTGCCTTCTCCCATTAAAATTGTCCGTTGTGTTGTTTCAGGCTCCAGCAGGTGAGGAAAGAAGTCTCAAGTGGAAATGCAAATTCACAACGAGTTTTATTTACATCGTTACACAGTAAATGGAGTGTGTCGCTCTCAGTTGACCATCTCACGCTGTGTGCGTCTCGTTGTATCTCCGTTAACATGGGCCCATTACCTCTGGAGATACGACGTGCAGACAGGTCTAGCCTGGAGACCCAGCCCACGAATATGTGTGTTCAGCAAGCGCTTGTGGTGAAGAAGAGATAGAATCTGTTTGTTGGGCCCTTATATCCAGTTTGCCATTGCGAACCTCGTTGTGCATGGCAAATGGATGCAGGTGTGATCTCGCTCCAGTCTCGGAGATGGCAATGGCTGCCGGCGAGGTCGCATCCAATATGGCGCTGACTGCTTGTGCTGCAATAAGGTTTTTCACAGACATGACTCACTTCAATACAAAATTTTCTATAATTTCAAAAATATATATAAGTGCAGGTGTGGGTGTGTGGTAAGAAGTTTGCTTCCCAACCACATGGTTCCAGATTCAGTCCCACCGTGTGGCACCTTGGGCAAGTGTCTTCTACTATAGCCTCAGGCTGACCAAAGCTTTGTAAGTGGATTTGGTAGACGGCAACTGAAAGAAGCCTGTTGTATAGACATAGCAGAAAACACTTGCCCAAGGTGCCACACAGTAGGAGTCAACCCAGAACCATATGGTTAGAAAGCAAACTTCTTACCTCAGTCACGTCTGTGCCTTTCGAATCTCTTTATGGAGATGCCACCTGTCTGCCCTAGTGTCATTTTGTTTAGATATAAACTTCCACAAAGTATAGAGTTATAAATAATGATTTTTTTTAATACATCATTGAAGGTAAAGAAAAATAATAGATATATTACGAAAGACAAAATCCCGCTGTTTTGTTTTTTGTGAGTGGGCGAGATTATAGTAGTTGTAGAGATAAGTATTGAGTTTTTAGGAAAAATCATTCGATTGCTATATTTATTTTCTTGTCAATTACACATATCTATTCAAATATCGAAAATATAGGTCTTCTTATATGTTATTTCAAAAACGAATACATACACGCTCGCGCACAATACAAATCAGCTGTCATACAATTAATTCACGGAAATGGCTTTACATAAAATCATGCTGTTA
Source organism: Octopus bimaculoides (assembly GCF_001194135.2). Classification (NCBI taxonomy): domain Eukaryota; kingdom Metazoa; phylum Mollusca; class Cephalopoda; order Octopoda; family Octopodidae; genus Octopus; species Octopus bimaculoides. Next base: position 36,319,026 of record NC_068995.1, on the reverse strand, counting down.
CATTTGCGCAAAAGTACAGAGAGGGGAGAAGAGGTGAGTAACAACAACAACAACAATAATGATAATGATAATAATAATAATAATAATAATATCGACTCGAATGACTAATTCTGTCTCTTGCTTTTTATCTTCTAATCTATGCTATTTCACTGGTTGAAAGACACAATATAGGTTTACGAAATCTTGATAGACAATAAATGTTATTTTTGTTGTTATTGTTGTTGTATTGACATCATCATAATGACTATCGGTTTCATTTTTCCTTTCCTCTTATATCGATATCAAAGCTGTTGTAATTGTCGTAGTTGTTGTGGTTAACAGACTACATGAATGAATGGTAACACACCACCTGTTACCATCCATTTGTGTCTCATATCGAACAGAACATCTCACTCTACACGCAATTCTGTTTGAGAGAGGTTGAGATAAAAAGAAAGAAAGAAAGAGAGAGAGAGAGTGAACGAGGGAGAGAGAGTCTAATACTGTAATTGTTGTAAATATTTTCGCCATTACTCAACTGATTGCTGGTGATAATGACACGGACACCTACTTCCGACTGTCATCCTAACCGCCAATTAATGATGACGACAAGAAATCACCGGATCATCAAATGCTTCTTAAATGCTATGCACTTCTGTGTCAGGCACCACCTTATTTATTTATTTATTTATTTGTTTATTTATCTATCTACTTATTGTCGTTTTAGTTTTCTATAATAATCCATTTGCCTTTACAAAAATATTTAGTCAACTCGGTATTTATCTGGTACTTTTTTTTTATTGACACTGAAATGATGAAAAGCAACGTTGATCTCACCAGGGTTTGAACTCAGATGTAAAGGGTAGTCAGTAAATTGTACGGCATGATTGTCCTAGTGCTCTAATGATTTTGCCAACCGCTTTTATTGAAATATCTCCTTGGGTAATTCTTTGTTTTGGTGTCCTCAAAAGCACCAAAAGTAACACAACATTGTATTTAATATTTTATAGAATCTCTTTCAATAGCTCATTGTTTTAAGTAGAAACAAAATATTTTATAACTTTTGGCACCTTGGACAAGCATGTGTGACACCTTGGGCAAGTGAGAGTGGCATTTTGGGAAAATCATGAGATCTTGGACAAGTGTCTTCTACTATAGCTCTGTGCCAACCAAAGTCATGTGACATCTAGGACAAGTAACTTCTAAAAGAATAAAAGAATATAGCCTCATGTGGAATTTAGTTGACAGAAACTGAAAGAAGACAATCATATCACCATCGTTTAACATCCTCTTTTCTATGCTGGTTTGGGTTGGATAGTTTGACTAGATCAGATGGGCCAGAGGACTGTGCCATGTTCTTTTTCTGCTTTGACATAATTTCTACATCTGGATGCCCTTCCTCACAACAACCACTTAACATAGTGTACTGGGTGCTTTGTTTGTGTGTGGCACTGGTGACTTCACCAAACACCTGCAAGATAAGACCCCTCAACTGAGTGGGGTGGGGTATAGTGCGAAGGGATAAGAAACTATGGGGAAAATGAACAGGAGCAAATGTCTTGCTGAAGAGGTGAATACATGGCATGCTTACCTAGAAAGTGAGAAAGAGATGTAAGGTCCAGGTACAAGATGAATAAGAGACAGAATAGAATAGGGGAGTAGAAAAGATGGATGTGTACATGGTGAAAATAGTGTGACAGATGATTAAAGATAGGGAATGAGGTGGATACAGAAGATATTAAATCAGCAGAGAGGAAGTGAAGGGAAGAAAAAGGGCAACATTGAAGATTGATAGAAGACTGAATGTCAGAAGATGAGTTGTTGGGGAAGGCTTGATAGAACCCCAATCCTGCTGAGGTGGATGGGTCTTCTTAAGCACAGCATCTCACATTTATTGTGGTGCCCCATTATCCCTGAAAGGCTCAACATCTTCATCTCACATCTTCCTAGGTCTTCTTCTCCCACAGGTTCCTCCCACTTTTAGTGATTGACACTTCTTTGTGCAGCTGTCCTCATCCATCTGCATCATATGACCACACTAGTGCAGTCTTCTCTTTCTGATGTCTCTTCTGCCAAATTTTCCTTTCAGCACATTTGTACTTTGTTGCACATGCACACTAACATTGCACATCCATCAGAGCAGTCATGGGAATATATTGCCTTCCTTGCAAAGCAGTAATGATTGGCAACAGGAAGCACATCCATTTGTAGAAAAATTCACCTCAACAAATTCCATCCAACCCATTCCAGTACAGAAAAGTGGACATTGAAATGATGATGATGATGATGATGGGGGGGGGGGGGTGATGGTAATGATGATGTTCTGTCATACCTTCATTAAAGCCCAGAATATCTCTCATTCATTCATTCAGCTTTCAAAGCATCATATACTTGCTGCAGTTGATGAGCATAAAGGTTAACATTCACAACATGATCATCTGGGACAAGCTCAAAGTGCAACATCTCCTTAAAATTTCACCAAACACACGACATGACCTTCTGTTCAAATTGTCCTTGTTTGATAGGAGAAAGATGGAGAATGGTTCATTTGTATAGGTAAGGAACTAATAGGATATTGGTGACACTCCTGTACCATTAGTAATTTTGAACCCTTAAATTTGTGGAGGTGCAATGGCCCAGTGGTTAGGGCAGCGTATTCGCGGTCATAGGATCGTGGTTTCGATTCGCAGACTGGGCGTTGAGAGTGTTTATTGAGTGAAAACACCTAAAGCTCCACGAGGCTCTGGCAGGGGATGGTGGCGAACCCTACTGTACTCTTTCACCACAACTTTCTCTCACTCTTACTTCCTGTTTCTGTTGTGCCAGTAATTCAAAGGGTCAGTGTTGTTACACTCTGTGTCACGCTGAATATCCCCGAGAACTACGTTAAGGGTACACGTGTCTGTGGAGTGCTCAGCCACTTGCACGTTAATTTCACGAGCAGGCTGTTCCATTGATCAGATCAACTGGAATCTCGACGTCGTAAGTGACGGAGTGCCAACAACAACCCTTAGATTTAATTGCTACCAATGACGAATGGAATCTTGGCTCAATGTTATTAATTTAAATGACATAACAATTAGTCTATAAAAGCGTGAATTCCTGATCTTTTATAGTTTCTTGAGAAATCACTAAAGTAAAAAAAATTGTTGGTACTCATATACATGTACTTTTATTGCATTGATAAAATACCTTTTAACAAAGAGATGTAACTTGACACAACTACACTATTTTATACTGTACTGTTTACATAGACACACAAGCACACACGTGCACGAGTTTGTGTGTGTACCAGGTTGAGTCAGAAGTTTTTTTGTATTTTAGGTTTTAATTCATAGGTCAAACAAATTACATACAAAAAGCATTTATGCATCTAAATAATCCCCACCAAATTCTATTGTCTATTGCCATTGTTGAGATAGTAGCTCAATTCCATGCTGATACTGTTTGGCTGGTTTAGAGGCAAAAAATTTCTGCACCTGTTTTCAACCTCATCCACATTGCTGAACCTCTGTCCATGCAGGAAATGAGCCATGGCTTAGAAAAGGCAGTTATCAGATGGTATAAAATCTCAACCGTAGGCAGAGTAAGGCCATACATACAGCTCCTCAAGTTTTTCAAGTTTGCACTTGGTCACAGTGCCAGTGTGTGTTGGGATATTGTCATACTGTAGGAGTGCACAGCTTTGATTGAACAATGCTGGGTAGCGAGCTTTCGAAGCATCATATACTCATTGCAGTTGTTAAGCATAAAGGTTAGCATTCATGTTATGACTATCTGGGACAGGCTCAAAGTGCAACAGCCCCTCGAAATTTCACCAAACACACAACATGACTTTCTGTTCAAATTGTCCTTGTTTGCCAACAGATTCTGAATTCTTTCTGGAATTAGAATTTTGACATAGATAGGCATATGTATATTTGTGTGTGTGTATGTGTGTGTGTTTTTTCTTTACTTTGTAAGTAGGGGCCTAAGGAAGGAGGGAAAATTGTAGTGTCAATAATATGTTGAAGGTGATTCACTTGACTTTAACTACCCCTTCTTTCATTTATGACTTCCATACTTAGCTAATGAAACCTATATTGCAAACAATACCAACGTTTGTACTATTTTGTCTTTTACTCACTTTAGTCTTTAGACTGTAGCAATGCAGGGACAGTGTCTTGATGGGTTTTAGCAGAAACAATCAATCCCAGAACATCTTTATTTAAACCTGGTATTTCTTGTATGAGTTTCATATACTGAACCACTAAGTTAGTATTTCTGGGTCATCCCATAAATAATGTGTTTTTTCCTTAAATTGCATGAACTAAAAGTCAGAGGGGGATGGGATAAACTACCTGTACTAACTTGCTATAAAAGCAGGTAGTAATTTTACCTTGTCCTTATTCTTAGTGCAAGTTTTGAAGAGGGCAGATCGATTTTAACAATTATTTTTTCAAAGCTATAATGAAAGTGACAAAGGAGCATATTCAGCATATTTCGCTTTATGAGTTCAATAAAGGGAACAATGCAACAGAAAGTGCAACAAATATTAATGCAGTATATGGGGATTGGACAATAAGTGTAAGCCAGTGTCAACAGTGGTTCCAGATATTCCAAGCCAGAAACTACAGCCTAGAAGACGAGCCTTGTCCTGGAAGATCTATAGAGCTCGACGAGGATGTCCTGCAAACCCTGGTGGAATAAAATCCCATTGTAACTATTGAAGAACCAGCAGAGAAGCTTGGATTTGGTTATTCAACCATTCATCAACACCTGTGTGTCATCAGAAAAGTCAGCAAATTGGGTCATTGGATTCCTCACAAACTTTCCAAGTCTGATTGTGTGCAGAGAGTGAATGTGTGTTCTTCTTTGCTGTCATGTCTCATGAATGAACCTTTTCTGGACTGAATAGTAACTGGTGACGGGAAATGGGTTCTCGATAAAAATGTCAAATGCTGAAGACAGTGGGTAGGAAATTGAGAAACACCGGCTCCCCAGACTAAAGGTCTTTGCCCACGAAAGGTGTTGTTATCTGTTTGGTGGATATGAAAGGTTTAGTCCACTTTGAACTTTTAAACCCAAACCAAACAATAACAAAGGAGATCTGATTATCGTTTATTCCACATTCTTCAAAATGATTTGGACAGAAAAGATATGACGTCTGTAGACGAAGGCAGAACAGTACTGGAGCTGTATTTTTCGTCATGGACAAGAGAATTTTGGAAGAGGGGCCTTCCAAGTATACCAGATAGATGGAAGAGCATTGTAGAAAATGAAGGAGAGTATATTTTAGATTAAAAAAGAACTTTGTGTATCTTATCTTTGAAAAATAAAAGAAGTATAAAAAACTGCATTATTTATGAGATGACTCAGTATATAAACAAACACTACTTGTCAAGCGTCAGTGAGAGATAAACTCAAGCACACACACACTCATGTGCCACACTTCTTTCAGTTTCCGTCTAGAAAATCCTCTCACAAAGCTTTGGTCCACTCAGCGCTGTTATAGTAGAAGGCACTGCTATGCAGTAGCATTGAACTCAGAAACATGTGGTTAGAAAGGAAACTTCTTACCACACAGTAGTAATTTACAAACAATTGGAAGTATTTAAACGTAAGAGCTTCAAACATGCACACATACAGTTAAAGTATGACTTTAAAACAGCCAGTACAGTACATGTGTCAACACATCTAAAAGTCATGATAGTCTACTTACAAAAGAAAAACAATGGATCTCTCTTTCATTGTGTCAATTGTCTTGGTTTTGTACACCAATGAGTGCTTGCTCTGAAATCATTGCATTAATTACCTAAGCATTAAATTAAACAGGATATTATTATACCATTCTGTTCAAACAGTTAAAAAGAACATAACATTGTCTGTAATTAATTATTTGTTTATAAACATCCCACAAATTTTCTGAAAAATGGTGGAGAAATTATTTATGTATAATAGGGGCAGATGTTGTTTTATGTTTATGAAACTTGCATCTTAATGATGTGATCTCAGGTCCCACTGCATGTAGCGCCTTGGGCAAGTGTCTTCTAATATAGTTCCAGATTGACCAAAACCTTGTGAATGGATTTGGTAGACAGAAAACTGAAAGAATCCTTTAGCATACATACATACATGCATACATACATACATACATACATATCATCATCATCATTTAACGTCCGTTTTCCATACTGGCACAGCTTGGATGGTTTGATGGAAGTTGGCCAGTCAGGGAGCTGTGTAGACTCCAATTGTCAGTTGTGGTATGGTTTCTACAGCTGGATGTTCATCCTAATGCCAATCACTTTACAGAGTGGGGTGTAGGTACATTTTATGTGTATGTATGTATGTATGTATGTATGTATGTATGTAT
>NC_068995.1:36311189-36312633 GCF_001194135.2 Octopus bimaculoides | reverse complement strand
TATATATATATATATATATATATATATATATATATATATTTATTTATTTATATATCGTGATGGCACCTGTACCAGTGGAACACTAAGAGCACCGTCCGAGTGTGATCGTTGCCAGTGCCGCTGAACTGGCTGCTGTGCAGGTGGCACGTCGAATACACCATTTCAAGCGTAGCTGTTGCCAGTACCGCCTGACTGGCCTTCGTGCCGGTGGCTCGTAAAAGCACCCACTACACTCTCGGAGTGGTTGGCGTTAGGAAGGGCATCCAGCTGTAGAAACTCTGCCAAATCAGATTGGAGCCTGGTGTAACCATCTGGTTTCACCAGTCCTCGGTCAAATCGTCCAACCCATGCTAGCATGGAAAGCAGACGTTAAACAACGACGATGATGATGATGATATATGTTATGTATGTATGTATGTAAATGTCGAACAGTGAAAATGAGTGCTCAACACTGCATTGGTGGGTAGAATTTCTTTATTTGTGAATTAAAGCGACCAGTGCGGTGTTGAACACTCATTTTCATCATTCAACATTTAGGTATCAATGCTTCCAACATCTCCAAACATCAGTTAAGCACTAAACACGAATAGAGGATCAAAACAAACCATATATATGTGTGTGTGTGTGTGTGTGTGGATATACAGGTATGTATATATGTATGCATGTATGTGTGTGTGTGTGTGTGTGTGCACATGTGTGTGTGTGATTTGCTCTTGTCATGATATCATGTGATAGTTGCTGTCATACAAGCAATGTTTCATAAACACACACCAACACCTGCACCTATTTAACTTAAATAATTTCTCCATATTTTTTCAGAAAATTTCTGGTAAATTTTCTTATGCTGTTAAGGACCATACTTGGATCTTTATAAACAAATAAATAATTACAGGCAATGAGGAAAAACATGTTTGGCCAAAGAAAATCTACCTCAATAAATTCCATCTGACCCACACAAACATGGAAATGCGAGTATTGGATGATGTTAATGGTGAATGTCTTAGGCAATAGATTCTTTTGATAAGTAAACGATTACTATGCTGCCAGGTAACAACCTGGTCAAGATGAAATCGATCATTCAGTAGAAACCTACTGCAATGATCACATTGCTAGGCTCAACAACAACCTGTTTTATGTTTTTCTTTTTTTGAAACAAATTTTAATTCTTTCTTTGTCACATACTATCTCTCTCTCGCTATATTTCTCTCTCTCAACAACTTGTCTTTATAGCAAAGGTTTTTTTTTGCCAGTTGGAAAATTCTCCTTTTTCATTCAAGACAGTAATCAATGACTACCTTCATTCTATGTATTTTTCTTTAGTTGGTTAAATCAAAAAATTGGCTAGTGAGATATTCTGCTTCAGTTTTATGAAAGAAATTCATTGAATTTTTAATGCACAGAGTACATGTCACTGAGGAGGCACAAAGAGGCTGAAATTCAACTA
>NC_068995.1:36306433-36310689 GCF_001194135.2 Octopus bimaculoides | reverse complement strand
ATATATATATATATATATATATATATATACATACATACATACATCGGTTGCAAATTTTGGCAAGGGCCAGCAATTTTAGGTGAAGGGTAAGTCAGTTACATTGACTCCAGTATATAACTGGTACTTAATTTATTGGCCTTGAAGAGATGAAAGGCAAAGTCACACTCAGCAGAATTTGAATTTCGTAAGTGAAGATGAACAAAATATCACTAAGCATTTTGTCTGGCATACTAATGATTCTACCAGCTTGCCGCTTTAACAGTGTATATACATTAAGAACGACACATGGCACTGTTATTATTTACTGAACTTCTAACCCACTATAAATATTTTCATACTTTAACGGGCTTAAAATAAGTAAAATAAATATAAACACTTCTCTCTCTGTGTTAGGATATTCTTTTATTCCTTTACTTGTTTCAGTTATTTGATAGTACTTATTCTATCGTTCACTTTTTGCCGAACTGCTAGTTTACGGGGACAAACACACACACACACACACACACACACACATATATACACACATATATACGATGGGCTTCTTTCAGTTTCCGTCTACCAAATCCACTCACAAGGCTTTGGTTGGCCCGAGGCTATAGTAGAACACACTTGCCCAAGGTGTCACGCAGTGGGACGGAACCCGGAACCATGTGGTTGGTAAGCAAGCTGCTTACCACACAGCCACTCCTGCGCCTCAAACACCTCAAAACATTTTTGCATTGTTTATCTTTTATCTTTTAATTTGTTTCAGTGATTAAACTGTGACCATGCTGGAGCACTGCCTTGAAGATTTCTTAGTTGAAAGAATTGACCCCAGTACTTTTCTTTTGTAAGCCTGGTACTTATTTTTTTGATGTCCTTTGCTGAATCGCTAAGTTTCAGGGATGTAAACATATCAACACTGGTTGTCAAGCAGTGGTGCAGGACAAATACATATGTAAATATATTTATATATGCAACGATGGGCTTCTTTCAGTTTCTGTTGACCAAATTGACTCAAAGCTTTGGTCCGCCCATTGCTATTGTAGAAGACACTTGCCTAAGATGCCATTCAGAGGGAGTGAATCTGAAACCATGTGGTTAGGAAGCAAGCTCCTTATCAAACACTCACACCTGTCCAATTACTTGGACATATTATAAAGTAAATTTTTTCTCCTATATTTCCATACGAGTTTCTTGCAGTTTCATAAAAACAGCAAGGTTTCTAAATTCATAACCCACATTTCTAGACCTCACAGTCTTATCTTCATGATGAAGTGATACTAGTATATATTGCTGCCTATTCATAGTAGAGAGGGACGATGTGATTGGTGTAGACAACACCAATGAAATTGGATATTGACCATTTGATTTGTACATCACCGCTTATGTATTTATTTGTGATTAGGGGATGTTTGTGTATTTGCTTTAGCATTGTTCTGTTATATGAGTATTGCTTCTATGATTAATCATCTTTTTTTGTGGGGAATTCTGTAGACTGTGTAGTGACGTCATATTGGCGCCAAAAGGAATAGTCGCCATTGCTGAATCCTTAACCACGCATGCGTGGGTTTCAACATCGAAGCGTTCCCGCTATTAGACTGTCTCTTTACCAGGCCTGACAGCGACCAAGCAAGACGTCTAAGCAAGCTCTCCCATTTGAGTGTGGTTGAACCAAGTTGTCTCTACAACGACACCAGCTCGAGGAACCGTACATCTACATTTCAGGCTACTCTAAAACCGGACAATTGGAAGCTGTTTTATTTTCCACCGACCAATAAATATTTGTTGTTGTTGATCAGTTTGGAGTTTCTGCGTTCAGTTCACTTCTAATTTAATATAGGAAAGTTAGGTGTATATCTAATGATATATAACCCACTCTCCTAAGACTGTATATGTATTGCCTACCTAAGTTTTATTATTTAGTTTTGGTTTGTAATGCATACTGCAGTGCATTATAATTGCTCTTCTATGTAAATGCATGGTAGGAGTGTCATACCAACATAACAGCTTTAGTAGTCAAATTTATATACAAAATACTAATCACATTAGTCATTGGTAGTTTGTTTATGGGTTTATGTGTTTGTCTTTTATCTTTTATGGTTTACTTGTTTCAATCATTAGAGTGTGGCCATGCTGGGGCACTGCTTCGAAGAATTTTTAGTCAAACGATTCAACCCCAGTACTTATCTTATTTTTTTAAACCTGGTACTTAGCAGTAGTGGGGGATAAACACAGACACAAAGACACGGACACACACACACAAACACACACACAAACACGCACACACACACACACACACACACACACACACACACACGTGTGTATATATATATACATACATAAGTACACACACAGACACATACATCCCCCTCCCTAACATACATACACATATACATACATACATACATATATATATATATATATATATATATATATGTGTGTACACACACACACACACATATATATTTATATATCATAATAATAATCATAACAATAATCCTTGGATAGAATTCATAAACATTTAATGCATCATATACAGAGGGTGTGTAAGGTATCTGAGGAAGTACCTTTTTGGATCATTGCTGCAATTTTTACTAACTCTGTATAATCTTTGTTTCAGAAAATTATAATGGCAGACCCTCAGCTTACTCAAGAAATGAAGGGACATGCTGTTATTGTGGTTATAAAGGCTGAGCATAATGATATAGAAATGTCTCGAATTTTAAAAGTTGCCAGATCTTTCATCTACAAAGTTTGTAAGGAGCTTAGAGACTGAAGATCGAAATGTATCACCAGTGTCAAAGAATAAAAAGCATTCTAAATGCTCTGAAATCATCAGAACACCTGAATTTATCAAGCAAGTTCAACAGACCATTGATTACAATCCCAGAAAGTCCATGAGGTCAATAGCAAACATTTCCATGTGTCAGAAGGAATAGTCAGAAATGTTGTCCACGAAGACATCAAGTCTTATATGATGAGGAAAGGTCAATTTGTCCAAAAAAGCAAAAGAAAATCACTACATCAGATCTAAAAGGCTCTTAAACAAACTGAAAAACCCAGCAGAAGAAGATTTGATTTTGTTCTTCTCAAACAAGAAAAACTTTGACCAAAATCAAAAAAGTTAACAGAAGAAATGACAGATGGTTATGTGCAGACCCTTCTGAAGTTCCAGGTGTTATGCATACAAAATTTCCTGCAACTGTCATAGTTTTAGCAATGAAGGACATGTGATGCCTGCTTACTTCTTTCCACAAGACTTTAGAGTTAACTCTGCCACCTACACTGAGGTCCTGGAAATAACTGTTAAGCCCTGGATAGACAGTGTATGCAATGAAAGGCCATGTGTTTTGGTAAGACTCTGCACTAACGCACATGGCTCTAATAACACAGGAATGGATGGCTGAAAATTTTCATGATCACATAACCCCTAACATTTGGCCTTCTAATTTCCCAGGTCTCAATCCATTGGACTATTACATGTGGAATGTTGTTGAGAGAGAAGTCAGAACCAGTCCATAACACCAAAAATTTTATGAAAGCTGCCATAGTCAAAGTAATGTCCAAAATGAACCAGGACCACTTGATTCGAGCATGTAGATGATTTAGATCTCATATAGAAGCAGTTATTGAAGCTGAAGGTGGCTTTATTGAATAACGTTATAGAAAAGAAGGTTTATTTTTATCCTCATAGTGTTTTTTGATAAATAAAGTTATCTGTTATTATATATCTGTTTTTTCATATCTTTAATTGCTTTATTTACCAGGGTGCTGCTGAATTGGGTAGCTGGTCCCTTGACTGGGTCACATTTGGCGGTCTCTCCTCCTCCCATTCATTCTCCACATTCAGCAGCGTTTCATAATGGCATCTCCAAGCCTCCTTCTTTGCAGAATCATTAAAAGCAAATGCACCATCCTCCATGCGGACACATTTCTCTGGTCCTCACATTGCTGAACATTAGCAAACTTCTTTTCTGCTTCTCCCTTGGCTATATACCTGTCTCCTAGCCTTCCTCCTGACTATCTGATACAGTTTCTTGCTACCGCAACTCTTTCAAGTTTTCCAAGCCTGTATGGCCTTGTCTACTGTATTATTCCACCACCACATTTCCCTAGGTCTGGAAGGGACTTTGCACCAGCCACATGCTAGAATATGTCAAATGACTCTAAAACTACTTTATTTATCACATAGACTCAGGCTGAAAGTGAGGGAAATGAACAAAAAAGATTTTTATGTATGTATGTATATATATATATATATATATATATATATA
>NC_068995.1:36303549-36306213 GCF_001194135.2 Octopus bimaculoides | reverse complement strand
GTGTGTGTGTATGTATATGTATATATATATATGTATGTATATATATATATATATATGTATAAATACATATGTATATATATGTAGATATATATATGTATGTATGTATATATATATATATATATATATATATATATATATATATATATATATATACACATATGCATGCACGCACAAGTACACACACACACTCACACACGCACACACACTCACACGCACATACATATATGTATATATGTATGTATTTCAGGACAAAGAATAAACAGCTGTGTAAAAAAAAATTAACTTGACTCATGCAGTATGGCATAAATTGGCAGTAGATTCTCCATCATGAATAAATTTATAAGGTGACAATAGTGCTGCAGATGATACAAAACTAAAACATCCTGAGCTTATGCAGGTTTTTTTTTCCCAAGTTCTTCGGTTGTGGCTGAAGCTGCAAATGTTAGTAACACTTGTTTGTAATTTGAAACTGATCCAACCATTGCTGCTGCATTAGAAATTGCTCTGAGATGTGTTCATATGTCACATGATATTCTGTTCTTGATCATCTTTCTTGATTTTTCACCCATAATTTGTTATGAAAAATTAGCCTTCATTTCAAAGTTTTTAACAAGTTTCACGTTATGAAAGATTAATGGAAGTAAGTGTCATGGTGTATATATGCGAGTATTTTCGTTATACTTGAGTTTACTGTTATCTCTGTCAAAGTAAAACTTAGATTTCAATGCAGTTTTTGTCCAGACTTTTTGACATGTCATGTAAAAGTAGAGGAAATTAAAAAAAAAAAAAAAAGAAAATAAAGAAAAAGGGGGCGAAAAACCAAAAGTCAATGTTATCTATGACTTTAGCCTCTTTTTTTCCTTTGTTTTTCTTCCCCACCACCACCGCCACTTTATTGCTTGTAATTTCTCCCACATATTTTCTCAATATCTGGAAGTATAGAATGTGTGAAGCAATTAACACTTTAGCTGAATGTATGTATTACATGATGAATGAAACTCTATATTTCCAATCTCTATTTTTTTTTTTAGAGTATTCAAAATGTTTTCACCAGAAAGAAGATATCTCTTGTCTTCTAACCATATTCCAAGAGAACAGAACTGTTTAAACACACACACACACACACACATATGCATGCCTACTTATAGGATTTTTGTGTGTAATGGTTGCTAACAACTGACAATAACTAACAGGTGTAATGAAAAATATGAATATGTGTGAAAGTTTTACCCGTAGCTAATCCTATAAAACCACTTACTAGACCTATATGTTACAGCCATATCACATGAACATTAAACATTTACAGAATATTTCTTAGACTAAGTAAAATAGAAGTGGACAAAGAAATTGGAAATTCGATGATGTAAAAAAAATTGTAGAAAATATTATGCAAAATATGTAAATAAAATTCTTGAAAGATCCACATATTTTGTAATCAATTACTGAAGCTATATACAGCATTGCTGTTTAGCTAAGAATTACACTCCTTAAACACAAGGTTTTGGGTTCAGTCCTGCTGTATGAAATTTGGGCAAGTATTATTTACTATTGCCTTAGGTTGACTAAAGCAGGGGTTTTCAAACTGTGGTCCGCGGACCACAGGGGGTCCGCAAGGACAAGACAGGGGTTCCGTAGACAGCAAATACTTTTTATGGGCAATTTGATTTTATATATGTTTTTTAATCGAAATCTTTTAATTGACAATAAACCTATTTGTTAAATACTGTTAAATATATAAATGTAAAAATATATGTTATTTTAAGCAAATATTTATGTATAAATTTCATAAGCGTTTATAAGGGGGTCCCTAAGGTAAAGCCTGAAATATAAAGGGGCCCGCAAGTCAAAAAGTTTGAAAACCCCTGGACTAAAGCTTTGTGAGTGAATTTGGTACATAAAAACTAAAATTGCAGAATTAACTCTACTGATAATTTTCCTGGACTAAATTTTGATACTTTAAGTAAAAGTAATTCTGATTGTAAATAATACTGTTAAGATAACTCCTAGTAATAATATTAATTATGATACTGATAATAATCCTGCAATAACACCTAGTTCTGAGAGGAGGATTAGTACTAATTCTTTTAACCATGAGTACCACATACAAGTGAATACATGTCTTTGTAATTTCAAAAACAAAATTATCTGTCCTTCAGAAAATCAGTGTTTAAGGAAGAATATGGTGTGAAAATGTAAATTCATAACAGGAGATCATACATATTATTACATAGGTTCGTCTACTCCTATTTGGAAATATAAATTACATAATCATGTCAAAGCATTGTGACGCGTAATCACGGGGATGTGAGTTCGAGTCCACAGCTAGCCACCTACACTTTTCTCTGCAAAATAGGGGTAGTTTATCCTGTTCAGGCTATATTATTAGCATTATTCTGCAATTGAGAATTTAAAATCACTTCTTTAACTTTCTAAGGCATCTCAACGCTTCTAAAAAAGCAAACTTTGTTTGTTTATTTATGTTTGTCGTAATTTGAATTTAACATATGAGAGCGTCTCATAAAGCGAGATTTATATATCTTAAATTTGCAGAGGAATTTGTAGTGGGTAGTTTAGCTTAATCGGTCAAAGCATCGTGACGCGTAATCACGGGGATGTGAGTTCGAGTCCACAGCTAGCCACCTACACTTTTCTCTGCAAAATAGG
>NC_068995.1:36300373-36302657 GCF_001194135.2 Octopus bimaculoides | reverse complement strand
TGTCAAAGCATTGTGACGCGTAATCACGGGGATGTGAGTTCGAGTCCACAGCTAGCCACCTACACTTTTCTCTGCAAAATAGGGGTAGTTTATCCTGTTCAGGCTATATTATTAGCATTATTCTGCGATTGAGAATTTAAAATCACTTCTTTAACTTTACATAATCATTCTCATTCATTTAAGTATAGAAGAAAATGTAATTCTACAAATCTTAGTAAATGTGTTTGGGATTTAAAAGATAGGAATATTAATTAGAATTTAAAGTGGTCCGTTATTAATTATGCACTTTTTAAAGTGATCTTCACCTTGAGGAAATATATTACATAATTACTTCTAAATTAATATTATTAAATTGCAAAGGTAATTCTACATTGAAATATTCTCTCAAATATAGAAAAGCATTTAGATATTTCAATTCTAAATAATTCATTAATACGCATGATTTTTCTAAAAATGCTTAGCAATATTTACAAGATAGATAACTAATTGTTGTGATGTAGAATTTCTATGTTTCTAATTGTTATAACACAGAATTCCAACATTTATTTTTATTCTTTCATTATCTACTCACGTCATCAAAAGTTAAACACTAAACTGGCTTCTTTCAGAATATCATATTTCTTCTTTTTGTATGCATTTGTCTATTAGAAATATTTTCTTAGTTCACTTTGAATTCAATCTATTTTTGATTGCCTTGATAACATTGTGTTAACATATATTTTCAGATATATTTTGACTGGTATTTTATAGCTTTTCTTGTTTCTAAATATACTGGGACAACAAAAACAACCATTGGTATTGTTTGGAGTAATCACTAATTAAAGATGTGATTTTCTACATTCTTGTTGTCTTATACTCTGAATTTCTTGAAATACTCTCAAATGATATTTGGATTTACTTGTCATACATGAAGAATTACCTTGAATGTTTATTCTACGAGCATTTATTGGTATCTGATTGTTGGATATAGTTAACCAAATTTATTTAACTATGATTGCTTTATTGATATCTGCCTGGATTTATTAATCCCTTTTGCTTATTATAATATATATATTTATATATATACAGGGTGTTGATGCAAAATTTGACAGTTGAGAAAATAAAACACAATATCCATTCAAAAATAAAAGTATTTAAAAAAATTTTTTAATTATCGACAAGATTATGGTTGAGAGATAAACGTTTACTTCAAGTAGCCACCCTCAACTTCCACCACAGCCACAACATGGCAGTAGTTTTCGAATGTATAAGTAACACACGAACACACATGAAGACATTGGCTTTTATATAATAGATATGAACATACACATATACATACATGTATGTGTGTGTGTGTATTATATATATATATATATATATATATATATATATATATATATACACAGACAAAAAGATAGATTGATAGATACAACTGAGTGGGCAAAGAAAAATATGAGACACTGCTTAGTGTTTTTTTTTATTTTGATAAGCCTGGTACTTATTCTATCAGTTTCTTCTTGTCAAACCAGGAAGTTATAGGGATGTAAATAAACGAACAGCAGTTGTGAAGCAGTGATGAGGGAGAAAAACAAAGACACACGCATACACTTACATATATATATGATTGATTTCTTTCAGTTTCTGTCTACAAAATCCACTCACAAGGCTTTGTTGGTCTGAGGCTATAGCAGAACACACATGCCAAGTCACCACACAGTAGGACTGAAACCAGGACCATGTGTTTTGGAACCAAGTTTCTTACCAAATTTTACTCATTTCTTATGATCCAAAACTAGGTCAAAAGTACTGAATGGATCTTTATGAAATTTGGCAATTATATTCTATGCATAAGGGCACCAGATGCTTAGCTTGCTGGTCAATATCAGTCTCCACTCTTGCTATTTCTCTTTCTATATCCATTCAGGATTTCTTTCAGATGTTACCTATCATTCCTATCTGTTTGGCTGAAAGGCCATATTTATTCTGTCTTTGTCAATCGTTTTAAATTACATTTGTTTACTTTCATACATCCACTCTGTATCATTTTGTTTGCTTGAGCCCTAATTCCCTACAAATTTTGCGGGTGCTGCCAATATGTGAAATTCTCAGTCTTATCATTAAAGGCATGAAACTGAGTATTCACATTTTGGTTGATAACTACTGAAGAAGAATTAGGGTCCTTCTTTATCTGTCTCACGTGTACATTTTTTAGTATTTAGTGCATTTGTCATTTATTAACTGAATGCAACTCATCCTGACTTTTATTAACAGTAAGTTTATATATATATATATATATATATATATA
>NC_068995.1:36295560-36299727 GCF_001194135.2 Octopus bimaculoides | reverse complement strand
TATATATATATAAATGTGAATGTACTGTTAATATTAATATAGGGACAGGCTTGGCTATGTGGTTAGAAGCTTACTTCCTAACCAGATGGTTCTGGATTTAGTCCCACTGTGTGACATCTTTGGCACATGTCTTATGTTTGTGCATGTCTTTTTGTCTGTGTTTGTCCCCCACCACCAGTTGATAACTGGTGTCGGTTTATTTATGTCTCCATAACTTAGTGGTTTGGCAAAGAAAGCTAATGGAATATGTACTAGGCTTAAAAAAAATAAGCCGGGGGTGGGGCTTAAATTTTTTTTTTTGACTGAAACAAGCAAAAGAAAAGATAAAAGACATTAAAAGACATAAGATTGTGTGACTACAATTGATGTTATTCCCACTCAGTTTGCCAAAACTGTCACTAGAGTGCATGTCACCCATGGCAGTCCATGAATTTGCCATCCCATCCCCTCTCCTAGGACCCAAGCCTGTACAGGCATATACAGCAGACTCAAAAGTGCCACTCCCATAAAAAACAGACTATCCCCTCACCTCAAACTTACTAATCCCAAGTGGGTAGTTTAGCTTAATCGGTCAAAGCATCGTGACGCGTAATCACGGGGATGTGAGTTCGAGTCCACAGCTAGCCACCTACACTTTTCTCTACAGCCTCTCCTATGCCAACATTGCTTGTATTGAGTATATATGACTTTGTTATGATAGACTGTTTCTTTGGATGCATGAACAATGCTACAGTTTGATATTGAGTTGATGTTAATCAAATAAACACAAATTCTGTTGAGACTTCAAATGAAAAATATATATTTATTTATTGTTACATTTGCTTCCCAACCACATGGTTTCAGGTTCAGTCCCACTGCATGGAACCTTGGGCAAGTGTCTTCAACTATAGCTTCAGGCCAACCAAAGCCTTGTGAGTGGATTTGGTAGGCAGAAATTAAAAGAAATTTAGCAGCCAGGCGAAATGCTTCACAGTATTCCGTCTGCCGCTGCGTTCTGAGTTCAAATTCCGTCGAGGTCGACTCTGCCTCTTGTCCTTTCAGGATCGATTAAATAAGTACCAGTTACGCACTGGGGTCGATATAATCGACTTAATCCGTTTGTCTGTCTGTGTTTGTCCCCTCTGTGTGTAGCCCCTTGTGGGCAGTAAAGAAATAAGAAATTAAAAGAAGCTCTGTGTGTGTGTGTGTGCGTGTGCGTGCTTGTATGTGTGCATGCTCCTGAGGATGTTCCTCACACTGTCTGATAACTGGTGTTATTGTGTTTACATTCCCATAACTTAGCAGTTCGGCAAAGGAGATCAATAGAATAAGTACTCGACTTATCGAATAACATTAAGCACTGAGGTCCATTTATTCAATTAAAAATTCTTCAAGGCAATGCCCCAGCATGGCTGCAGTGTAATAAGTGAAATGAGTAGAAGAAAAAGATAAAAATTATAAACTTGGGACATCACTACTACAAACAACTGAATAGATGTTCACAGCAATAACGAGACAGGAAGGTGAGTAGTTGTGTCGGGCAACATGACATTTAGGAGTAGTCTCTACTAGAAGAAGCACATAAAGATTAGATTGTAGTGTTAAACCAAGCAACAAATTAAGTCTTCATTCCAAGTGGACCACAGCAGGATTTGAACTCAGAGTACATAGAACCAGAACAAATACCACAAGGTATATTGTCTGGCACTCTAACAGTTCCACAACTGCTGTGCTGGTATTTCATTTATTAATTCTTTTGTTACATATTAAGCAAAACAACTTTGCATTTAACACTGACGTTGTTTGCTATCTGTGGTTAATTAGTACTTTGGTCTTTCTGTATTGAAGATTACATATTTAGATATTAAGCTTTAAACCAAACTTGAAGACTCTGAAATTATTTTCATTTTTATCAGCACATTTTTATTTTATTTTTTAGTTCATTTTGATTCAACACATTCTGCAATGACAACTGGATTATCTGTATATAATATTTCTCTCAAGTCAAAACTGTGTTTGCCATGAAGACTGTAATGTACAGAAATCAAGAGAGGATGACTGAACAAGTACGTATACACTAAGTTCTTTACTGAATCAACTGTTAACCCTTGTGTTGATGATAGCACCTTTTGTACAAGCTTTATGAAGACATTCATCAACTCATAGCATTCACAGTACAATCTAATTGGAAACTGGCATGGTTGTGTAATAAAAAGCTTGCTTCCCAACCACATGGTCCTAGGTTCAGTCATCAGACCCCTCCTATTTATCATAGTCCTCCAGGCAATAACACAGGAATTCAAGACTGGATGCCCCTGGGAGCTCCTCTATGCTGATGACCTTGTGCTAATTGCTGAGTCACTATCAGAACTAGAGGAGAAGTTTCAGGTGTGGAAGCAAGGACTAGAATTGAAGGGCCTTAGAGTCAACCTAGCTAAAACCAAAGTCATAATAAGTAGGAAGGTAGACAAAACACAAACCCCTTCAGGTAGATGGCCCTGCTTGATCTGTAGAAAAGGCAAAGGTAGAAACTCTATAAGATGTACCCAGTGTATGCTATGGACACATAAGAAGTGCAGCAATATCAAAGGAAGGCTAACTAGGAAGTTAGTTTTTGTATGTGGCAGATGTTCAGGAGCAATAAACACTGAAAATGTGCAGAAAACAACTTCTGCCACATTCCAGGGAGAAAAACTAGATGTAGTTGATAGCTTCTGCTATATAGGTGACCAAGTTAGTAGTGGGGGAGGATGCGCTGAAAGTGTAGCTGCTAGAATAAGAATAGCCTGGGCAAAGTTGTATTGGCAGTCACAAGGTTTCTTGAGTTGAGTTTTGATTTCAAGAGATGTTTGAGCCGCTTCAAATATGCAGTGATGACCTTATCTTTTATTCCTCTGTGCAAGATATTGTCTAGCTCCAGGATCCTAAGGTACTTGTACCCATCATCATCCAGGTCTTCCATTCTCTCTCTATTTGGCAATTCTATGCCCCTACAATCTGCCCCTTTCCCCTGTTTCAGAGTGAGCACTGCACACTTTGAGATACTGAATTCCATCCCTTATCCTTGCTGCACATTTGCACAGTCTCAACCAGCCTCTCCATTTCAAGCTCTGTTTTTTTGTGAACAGTTTCAAATCATCCATGAAGAGAAGGTGGTTGAGACAAGGTCCATTCTTTCTCAGCTCATAGTGCATGTTGACTATGTGTACGGCTACAGAAAGTGGATCAAGGTTATAACAAATAACAAAGGTGAACAAAGCTTTGTGAGTGAAGTTAGTTCACGGAAACTGAAAGAAGTCCATCGTATTTGTATACATATATCTGAGTGTATCTTTGTGTCTGTGTTTCAAACCCAAATAACGACATGAACAGGAAAACTGCTCTGGATGTCCAAGGTACCAGATCTCCTGCACCCGGCTGGGGCCCCTCAGAGAGCAATGGAGTGGAACACCAGACTCCACCCAGTCATAATCCTTTTACTGGTCAAAATATGCAATCTGCCTGCAAACGCAAGTGGTCTGTTGATATGAGCAAAAAGGCAATTAAGTGCCATGAACAAGCCTAGCTAGGCAAGGACAAGGGCAAAGGTAAAGCTGTCAGAAAAAGATCATTAGAACTTTGGAACAAGCTGGGTATATTCTAGATTACTGAAAACGGGCTCATGAATCAGCTAAGAATAATTTGGAATAGAGGGTTTTTTTAATGAGACCCAGATTCAGACAATCAGGAAAAGACTCCATAGTGGTGATAACCTTGAGGAAGATAATGTAGGTGAAGATCAGCAAATGCATTGGCAAGGTGAAGCTGTAGTTGAGGAGAGGCCAGCCAATCAATATAATGTAGAAAACCCTGTATTACAAGAGGATATGACTGAGGAACAGAGAAACCTCAGGACAAGACTCAAAGATAAAATAGCTACAAGAACAGAGACCAAGCTGGTGAATTTGAGAAGCTTCGACCATAACAATGTGAAACGCTCAGCTCGAAAGATTGATGAGATTCTGAAATACATTCTGACATAAGATCTAGCAGGACTTATTCTTTGTAAGCCTAATACTTATTCTATTGGTCTCTTTTGCCAAACCGCTAAGTTACAGGGATGTAAACACACCAGCATCGGTTGTCAAGTGATGTTGAAGGACAAACACAGACACATAAACATATGCACACACACACGCATATATATAT
>NC_068995.1:36288338-36294760 GCF_001194135.2 Octopus bimaculoides | reverse complement strand
GAACCATGTGGTTCGTAAGCAAGCTACTTACCACACAGCCACTCCTATGCCTGAGTATTATTCCTGGGTTTTTTTTTGTTTCATCAAATATCTGGTTTAACAGGATGGTGTTTAATGAGGGTTCATTATACAAGTGGAAATAAACAAATATGATTGAGTGGAAATAATACAGGGTGTTTGTTTTTTTTTTAATGGTAGCATAAAAAATAAGAGCTCAGAATGAATATGCAAAATGATTTAAAGGTAATTCTGTACTGAAGGTCAACAACAGGTGATAAATAAAGTGACAATATTCTATGCTACAATCATTTAGACATCCATAGGGATATGCTGTGTCAGGGCATATGTACTGCAGTAGGAAATGGAAAAAATGATATAATGACAAATAATAATAACAACAACAACAACAACAATAATAATAATAAGTCATTCGAGTAAGATCGTTGCCAGTGCCGCTGGACTGGCTCCTGTGCAGGTGGCATGTAAAATACACCATTTTGAATGTGGCCATTGCCAGTACCGCCTGACTGGCCTTCGTGCCGGTAGCACGTAAAAGTACCCACTACACTCTCGGAGTGGTTGGCGTCAGGAAGGGCATCCAGCTGTAGAAACTCTGCCAAATAAGATTGGAGCCTGGTGTAGCCATCTGATTCACCAGTCCTCAGTCAAATCGTCCAACCCATGCTAGCATGGAAAGCGGATGTTAAACGATGATGATGAATAAGGAAACTAAGATTATAAATATTGTAATGCCTGGGGATGCAAGCATTAGTGACAAAGAACTAGAAAAGATTGAAAAATACAGACTACTAAAAGACGAAATTGCAAGAATGTGGACTATGAGGAGAGTGTCTGTCATTCCAGTAGTTGTTGGGGCACTCAGAGCACTAGGGCATCAAGGGTACTCTTGTCGAATTTCCTGAAGCATAGCCGTTTTGAAGGATGTAGTGTCTTGACAGTTAACAATTGATACAGGTAGTTTACTCTATGCTTCAACAATTCTGAGTGTGTAAAAGTATTTCTGAAAGTCATGGGTGCTGTGTTGTTTTTTTAAAATTTTTAAGTATGTCCATGAGTGTTAGACATACAGAATTATCAAAGGTGCACAAGGTTATTTTGGAAAAATGGTGGATAATCTTGAGGGTGTGTACCAAGTCATTTGCCAGGTGTGAGAGCTTTAATGTGTCCATGTCCAGGGAAGCAAGATGTTACCCAAACATTTAATAACTTAAATATGAAACATAAAAATTCATCAATAAACACATGCCCATCCTTGGAAAATGCTACGTCTGATGCAATATAATTGAACAGACATTTGAAAATAACACTATCACATCAACTGTTACATACTGTCGACCTTTAGTTTAGTGTTGTGCCATGACAGAGATTATTTTTTGAAATTGTATTTAAAATACAAGTACTGTATCTAGTTTAAATATTTTACTTCCAAAAAATAAAATCATGATCCTCACCCACTCTAAACACCCATTACCTCTTGATATTTGTCACTTATTACTGAACTTGCAATGTACTGAAGGTCAACAACAGGTGATAAATAAAGTGACAATATTCTATGCTACAATCATTTAGAAATCATTTAGACACCCACACGGATATGTTGTGTCAGGGCATATGTACTGCAGTAGGAAATGAGAAAAATGATATAATGACAAATAATGAGAAGAAGAAGAAGAAGAGGAAGAAGAAGAAGAAGAAGAAGAAGAAGAAGAAGAAGAAGAAGAAGAAGAAGAGGAAGAAGAGGAAGAAGAAGAAGAAGAAGAGGAAGAAGAAGAAGAAGAGGAAGAAGAAGAAGAGGAAGAAGAAGAAGAAGAAAAGAAGAAGAAGAAGAAGAAGAAGAAATGCCCTGATGCAGTACCAAACACTGGCTTTCATGGCTTCTAATCTTAACTGATTGGAAGAGTTATCATGTACATGTTTTGTCCAAGGGTAAAAGATAGGTTACAGCAAATATTCTGCTTAATACCACAGATTTGCTTGTCAGTTGTTTGACCTTAACCAGTTGAGCATGTCTCTAGGTGGCTGATGATATGTGTATCTCTGATCACGAGCAGAAGTAGTCGGGGAGCATCATAGCCATGTGTTGAGAAGAATTCTTTGGAGTTTGAATAATGCACCTCTAGAAACATAGGGGTTTTGTTCAACATCCTTAAACAACGGTTATTCAGGGACCTTTTGAGTGGGATGGACCACTTGACCTAAAGAAAATTCTAACTGGGCCCTGCCTGCAAGGTCATGCACTGTTTATCTTGATATGAGATCACTATGTTGTGCACATATGGTTGTGATGCATGTGCCTGGTGTACCCTTATCAGACAAGTAGTCATGGTGGGTATACTGGGCTTTGTATATTTTACCTCAGTGTCACTTTGATGGCACTCAATGATAACAACAACAACAACAATAATGAACTTATAAGAATAATAATAATTCTGGGTAACTTTTACATGACACTGGCACCAGCCATGACTACAACTTCACTTAACTGTCGTGTCTGCTCAAGTACAGCAAATTGCCATAAGTCTTGGTCACTTGTCATTGTCTCTGTGAGATTCAGACTGAAGGTCAGCAACTTTAGGGGATTGGTAAATTGATTACATTGACTTCAGTGCTCAACTGGTTCTTATTTTATTGACCCAGAAAAAGATGAAAGGCAAAGTTGACCTTGGTGGAAATTGAACTCGAAAACATAATGAATTGGAAGGAATACTACCAAGCATTTTTACTGATGTTCTAATGATTTTTGCCCACTTACTGCCTTTCACCACCACCACCGCCACTGCCGCCACCACCACCACCACCATTCTCATTTTATGTGTTTTCCATGCTTGCATAAGTTGGATGGTTTGACAGGATTCAGTAAGCCAGAGAGCCACATCAAGCTCCAATATCAGCTCAGCATAGTTTCAACAGCTTGATGCCATTCCTAAAGCCAACCACTTTACAGCATGTACTGGGTGCTTTTATTGTGCAACCAGTAGCTGTGAAATCACTAAGTAACTTGCAAGACAAGACCCCCCCCCACCCTCAAGTGAGTGGGGAACCGTATTGAGAGAGTTGGCTTTGTGCTAGGTGAGGAGCAGTTCGATTAGGAATAGAGGGACAAAAATAGGTGTCATGCAGTAGAGAAGATACATGGCTACCTCTGATGGAAAGAGAAAGGGAGTGAGAGAGGAGAAAGAGAAGATGGTGAAGATGTGATGGGGCATACACTCCAGTTACAAGGAAGCGTATTGATAAGTGAAGTGGAACCAAGAACGGCATAAGGCGAGTGGATTGTTTCCCTTTTTATTTGTTTCACTCATTAAATTGCAGTCATGCTGGGACACTGCCTTGGAGAATGGGTTTTTAGTTTTTTAGTTGAATGAATCAACCCCAGTACTTCATTTTTAAAGCTTGGTACTTATTCTATCGATCTTGTTTGCAGAACTGCTAAGTTACAGGGACATAAACATTCCAGTACTGGTTGTTGAGCGATGGTGGAGGACAGACACAAAGACACACACACACACACACACACACATATTGGGTCATTTCATAAATAATGTGTTTTTTAATACTTCTTTTATTTTTCAAAATTATAATAAACAAAGTTCTTTTTTAATCTTAAATATACTCTTCTTCATTTTCTACAATTTTCTACAATGCCCTTCCATCTATCTGGTAGACTTGCAAAGCCCCTCTTCCAAAATTCACTTGTTTGTGATGAAAAATACTCCTCCAGTACTGTTCTGACCTTGTCTACAGAATTCATATTTCTTCCGTCCATATGATTTTGAAGACTGCAGAATAAATGATAATGTCCAGCGAATATGGTGGGTGGGGTATCGTTTCCCATTCAAACTGTTCTAACTTTTGGAATGTCATCCTCACTGTATGTGGCTGAGCATTATCCTTACGGAAGAACACCTTTTGTCTTGAGACCAAAGATAGTCGTTTTCCTTCTAGCGCAGGTATTGATGAATGGCTGAATGACCAAATCCAAGCTTCTCTGCTAGTTCCTCAACAGTTACGATGGGATTTTGTTCCACCAGGGTTTGCAGGATGTCCTTGTCAAGCTGTAGAGATCTTCTGGGATGAGGCTTGTCTTCTAGGCTGTAGATTCTGGCTTGGAATTTCTGGAACCAAAATCTCTCTCCTCAGATGAGATTTTTGCCCAAAACAATGATTTAATTATTGGAATTTAATCTTTGGGCAAAATTGAAACAGCTGTAAGAGAATATTAACGCTACATCTCCATTTTCTGAATTTTAATTTGTATATGTGTGTATATATATATATATATATATATATATATAGTGGATACATAATTGTTAAAGAGGACAACAAGCATTAAGGCAAGGCAAACATCTCAAGTCATATACATTATTATTATTGGAAAAAATTCAAAGTCTTACAGCTGTTTCTGGGATATCCCAAAAACAGCTGTAAGACATTGAATTTTTTCCAGTAATGATAATGTATATGACTTGAGATGTTTGCCTTGCCTTAACACTTGTTGTCCTCTTTAACAATTATATATCTCCTATATCGGAAATCTGCAATGGCTCCATAACTACCATCTCAGCTACAACCTTGGAGCCCTAGTAAGCCCTTACAGCACTTACCTAGCGTACCTAATTGTTTAGATTATCTGTGAACTAAACCCTCATACTTTGTGTGTATATATATATATATATATATATATATATATATATTTGTGCGGGTGACACGTAACGTGCGGGTGACACGTAAAAGCACCCACTACACTCTCTGAGTGGTTGGCGTTAGGAAGGGCATCCAGCTGTAGAAACTCTGCCAAATCAGACTGGAGCCTGGTGTTGCCATCCGGTTTCACCAGTCCTCAGTCAAATCGTCCAACCCATGCTAGCATGGAAAGCGGACGTTAAACGATGATGATGATGATGATGATATATATATATATATATATATATATATATATATATATACACACACACACACACATTTATACATATACATATATGTGGATACATACATACACACATGCATTATACATATACACATAAATCTATGTTTATATGTGTTAGTATGTATATACATACATACATGCATAGCAGTAGGAAGTGCAGGTTATGCCTGACTGAGAATAGAGCAATTTTAAAGGGTACTCAATGCCAGGATGTTTACCTGAATAGCAAGAGTGAGGTGTTTGATCCTTGCCCCCATGAAAGGAAGTACATCCTATCACACCTGTGCCCCACCAACATGACTACAACTGCAGGTTCCTGGCCTTGACCGTCCACCAAAGGCCCGGCAAAGTGCTTGCCAAAGCACACACCACTACACCCAAGCACACACGTGCACACCACTATAAGACAGACACCCCACAAAATAGGCTGCCTCCCACCACCTCCAACATACACCCCTTCACACACATTGTTCACCCACACTCATATAGACCACCCGCATGCTAACATAACCCTCCCCTCCCACAACCTTATTCTTTACAGAAAGAAAACAGACCAGCGAACACAGCCACATATACCTACAACTCTAGAAAAATTATGCATGATACCACTACCCATATCACACACCTCTCCCCCACAGGAGTCGAACACTTATTAATGCACACTTCCCCCACAATTCTTACTGGCCTCACAGTATACTCAACCAAAAGGCATAACTCCTAACCTAATCCCTTGGCCCCTTTTCGTATCACCGCCCTTTTTCACACCAGCTGCTGACAGGTTGTGTCAATCCACCTCTGACAATAGAAAGCAATTGCCATATTCCCTTCCAAATTGGCTAACTCTGATGAGTGTAAGGTTATATGATCAGATTGTTAACTAACACTCCATTGTATTCCTAATGTGAAACTGATTGGTAAGATCAGCCATGTTGGATATGTAATACTATATATTTCGGATAATATAAACATGCATATATATTTATAAACATACATATAGAACACACACACACAGACCATTTAGCTGAATTGTAATTGTACAGTTCACTCAGCTGGTATCCAAGAAGCACAGGGATCAATTCCCTGTAGTCCCCTGCTGACAACTTTTTTTCCATCTTCGAGTTCCAGGGGTATTTACCCAAATTTCTAGGCTGTTTTCACAACTATTCCGCGTTTGAAATTTATTTCCTTTTTATTATATATATATATATATATATGTGTGTGTGCGTGTGTGTGTGTGTGTGTATATGTCGTTTTTTTCGTAAATTCTCCCATATATATATATATATATATATATACACACACACACACACATATATATATAAATACATACACACACACACACACATATGTATATATTATATACACACATATATACCTACATACATAATATCAGGATCAGATATCCGAAAAAGAAGCACACGATAAACGTTAGAACAATAATGTATTGACATTATTGTAAATTAACTTCCTGTAA
>NC_068995.1:36285156-36287689 GCF_001194135.2 Octopus bimaculoides | reverse complement strand
TTTCACTTACTTAGCAATGAGCCGAAAGACAGTCCATATCAAAGCCAATGGGACGTCGTCAGCGAAACCCCCATCCCACCAAATGAACAGAGGACCGTGATAAAGTATTGCAAAAAAGGGAGAATTTCTAAAACGCGAAATTTTCAATGAAATGTGTAAATACGCCTAGAGAAGTAATTCCCACAAAATGCGGAAGTGTTGACAAGTTTTCGTGTGAATATGGATGTGTGTACGCTCGCGCGCGCACACGCACGCACACGCACGCGCGCGCACACACACACACGACGAAGGTTAGCAGACCGAAACTTCGAAGTCACTCTCGTCTTGTAAAAGTATAATAAATAAGTACTCAACAAAAAAATATTGAGTAATTATTCAGTTTAGTATTAAGTTGTTTTTATTATAATACTACATAAACAAACAAACACTCAGATAGATAGATAGATAGATAGATATTTATTTATGAGGGTAGAAATTGTTGTGTCGCTGAATTTTTACTGAGAACATATATTTTTTTCGTGGTTAGATGATTCAGCATCTATTTCTAGCATATAGGAGTCCACTTTTGCTGGTCATCTTTCTTATTTTTGTAGATAGATAGATAGTTGTGTCTTTTTCTAAATTCAAATATGTTTGTGGATACTTCAAAATGCGCAAGTCCGACGAAATACGTTCGTCTGACGTCCTCCTATGAAAAGTGGTAGACAACTCAGTAGTGGAAGTTATCATATTCACCCAACGCATTCCTAAGTCTGTTTGTGAAATATATAACTCATTACGTCTTTTCTCCTGTTACGCTTTGGATGTTTTGAAATTGTCTGGAGTTTTTTTAACTATAAACGAAGTATATGAATTACAAATGTGAAAGAAAGTATCCAGATTTAAAATTTTTTTTCGATACCTTTCGCTTTTTCGCCTTTATTTTGTTGACATTTCGGATTTATTTTCCTATTTTAATAATGAACCAGCCTTCACAACAAATCTATTCTCTTCCATAATTCTTATTAACGTTATTTCTTTAAAAAGAGAACTGAAAGTAGTAGATTTTGGTGGCGAATCTAATTTAAGAGCCAGAACTACAACACTTGTTCAATGAAACATTTTTTGTTCGGAACAAAATATGGATAATACTCTTACCGACACTTATACTCCACCTGGCGCAACATCCACTGTTTTAGGTGAATTGTCAATAATGTCTTTGCATTCCAATGATGATTGTTTACCACCAGATCGAGAATCTGATAGCGAATTTGCTGCTTCTGTGCAAAATAAACCTGGGCACATTTCTAAAACAAGTTTACAAGGAGATTACTTGCTTAAATCTTTTGTAAACGAACAGATTAGTAAAGAAGGCTTGGAAGTTCCATGTGAGGAAACCATCGAGTAAGTTAATGTTTTATATATTTATTATCTAAAAATGATCTGTGTTTGTTCTGACCAAGATTTTTGGGAGACTCGATTTT
Source organism: Octopus bimaculoides (assembly GCF_001194135.2). NCBI lineage: Eukaryota > Metazoa > Mollusca > Cephalopoda > Octopoda > Octopodidae > Octopus > Octopus bimaculoides. The sequence continues at coordinate 36,286,226 of NC_068995.1, read as the reverse complement.
TTTTTTGTTGTCGCTTCCTGGATTTTCTGTCTTTGTATTATCTATATGCCTTACCGTTGTTTGCAACATAAACTTAATATTTAGTCAATTTTAATACATTCCTATGTCTCCAAGATATCAAATCTTCATCTGTATGTAAATATTTTTGCTGGAAAAAACAAAACAAAACAAAAAAAAAAACTAATTTACTATCCTCTAAAGTTCATAAGGAAACTGATAAAGTTTCTTTAATCTTTATATCTATTGTGAAATATACATTAGACGAGATTATTAAGAAAATATTGTTTCTGCCAGGGAAACAGTTGACGACTGCTGTAAAGTCCCATGTTTACAAACAGTAGTGGAAAGCAAGTGCGCGCATGAAAAGATTTATTATTGCGCGATAGCTTTATTTACGATCGTTGGTGATAAATTTGCAGCGAATTATACGATTATTTCATTGATCTCTACTTTTCCTTTTCTGTGGCAAATTGTCTTCTCCGTTATGTTATTCACTTGTCTATTTCATTTTGTTGTCATTTGAAATAGAAATCAAAAACAAAATTTACCTATATACATTTATATAAAAAAAAATGCCAGCTAAATCTGCGTTAAAAAAAAAGCGACTAATTCGAAAGCTTTAGTGATTCATTAATTTTTATCTGTATTGCTTTGTGGTCCAATATGTCAACGAAATTTCAATTTTAAATTAGTCTGGCTATGACAATAGACGTAAATTTTCATTTACTTCCACCCTTTTCTGTTTATTATGTTGTAATTCGCTCCTCCTCCTCCTCTCTTTCGCCTGCGTCTACGACTTCACTCATTTGCTTTTTCTCTCTCTTTCGTGTTTATACTGGAGTCCTCCCTCTCTTTGTGATCGAATGTCTTTTACTGTGCACTCTCTCTCCATCTCAGATATTCTATTTAAGCATGGATTCCATTCCATTTCTTGGCGGTAGTTTTGTAAATTTTGAAAAGTCACGTTTATTCCATTTCAGATTGAAATAACAGCTAAGTTTATGTGTATAAGCGTACACGCACGTATTGTATATATATATATATATATATATATATATATATATATATAT
>NC_068995.1:36281955-36283976 GCF_001194135.2 Octopus bimaculoides | reverse complement strand
GATTCCGTAAAAAAAAAAATCAATATATATCCATTTTACCGAAAGTTATGACGGAAAAATCGGATCTTGTGAATTTTCGGTAGCGCTAATTTTTTTTTTCATATACGTTTTCTACATACTTGTTAACACCCAGCAGGCTGGTTTATTATTTTCCTTTTTTGTTCACGGGTGAAGATCTTTATATTGACCATATTTTTTTTTTTAATCTCTTGCTTAATGATTGATGAAGAAGGAATTGTATATCCGGTTTGATTGATGTGAAAAATTAAATATTTTGAAATAAGGCTATCATTTCTATGAAAGATAGCTTTGTGGTTATGTAATTGAATGGCAGTGATAGTACCGAATGAGCACCGTACGTGTTGTTTATAAATCCGAAGAACTCCTTTGTTGTTGCTTAACCCGAAGTGAACCCCGATTGAACATACCAGACCTATAATTAAAGGCTTTTCAGCTGAGACCACCCCTCTTTTTTGGGGCGAGGGATGGATCTGGGGACCACATTATTCAGTGATCAGTTATTAACTCAAACGTAAATACAAACAGGAACAAGAATAAAATAAGTCATTAAATTTCCCAAGTTGTAAATAGATTTTGTAAAAATATAACAATTGTTTTTTTTTAAAGTATGAATTATATATATATCAAAGGATAATATCGTTTGGTGGCTTCCTACCAACTTTGTTTCCTCATAACGTTCTTAATAATACATATTTTGTAATTAAATGTTGCAGAAATACAATTTCAAAGGTGTAGATGTCGATCATGATAGTAATTGTCAAGAATTCTTTGGCACCATTTAGTAATTTGCTCGTGATCGTTGCACACTATTAATGATGTGATTAATAGGAACGGGACATGTAATATGAAAGATCATCCTTAATGTAATATCTTTTATGACAACAGTATCATTTTAGGGAGATTCCAAGACCATTGTTGCTTGAAAAGAATTTTAATTGGCATAAAATTTATTACTTGATTAGAACTGACTAGGGTTTGTGGTTTCGAATTCCGACTGTATACATTTTCGCTTCACCTTCTTTGTTAATATATCTTTTTGAGAAAACGTAATTGTCACAATTTCTTTTTTGTTTTTTTTTGTCTGAAATCATTTCTGCTCCATGTTATAACAAACATATATATTATCCAGGTGATCTCACAAACGACCTAATATAAACACTTTGTAAATTAAGTTGTTCAATCCCATGTCACCCCTGATTGAGTGATCAAAATCTTATTATCAAAGATATTGAAGTCCTCTCTGCTTAAAGTATAATGGATCCATAGTACATTATTTTGGATACACGTCTCCTCTTTAAGGTTTTTCCAGCAGGCCAAGTGACCACTTTGGAGGCTCTCTCGGTTACGAAATAAAATAGCTTTTCAATCGTGTTTAACTAGTTTGCGTGTCGAGTCCAGTCTACATAGATCAGAATTAGCATCGGTCAAGCCTGGTTGTTTTCATGATTAGAGCAAACTTTATAGTATCTTTTTTCTTGTAGGTACCCCCTTCGTCAGTTTGACAATTGACACCGTTTTTCTGGTATTAAATAAAGGTAACTTTAAAATCTATGAGGCTCTGATTATAGTGAAATGAAGCTATAAAATAGAATTAATAAATCGTATTGCTAAGATATACTAGTGCTAAAAGTAAATAACAAATCCTTATGGTTTAGGGGAAACACGAAAAAAATATTTTTCTTTTTTCTCAGGAGCAATGTTATTTTTACATTTATTTGTCGCAATATTTTCTCTAATCCATTAAATCAGCGATTCACAAACTTTGTCATGCGTAGAAAACTTATGTAATTTTTTTTAAAAAATCGCGGATTCATGATTTTATTCTAAGGACAATTTCCGCCATCTAATTTTAATAAGACATAGAACAAAAATTAATTTAGAAAATTAATTTAATTAGTGAAATAAAAAAAGGGCTCACTTGGCGGAGATGTAAACGGAACCCTTCCCCCAGTTAATTTTTTTTTTTTTTACGGAATCCCACGTTTTAGGAGATTCCGATT
>NC_068995.1:36270130-36281245 GCF_001194135.2 Octopus bimaculoides | reverse complement strand
TTTTACAAACAGTTTTTTTTGCAGAATCATAATCTCCGTATTTTTGTACGTATTTCGCAAAAAAAAAACATCTCCGGAAAAATTGAAAAATGAAGAAATGGGGGAGGGGGAAAATTAAAATTTTGAAGTTGCGATTTTTGAAATTTTTTTTTTCAGAATCGGAATCTTCATAGCCTAAAACATGGGATTCCGTAGAAAGAAAAAAATTTTGAAGCGGGGAAGGGTTCCGTTAACATCTCCGCCATACGAGCCTAAAAAAAGAAGCCAACAAAAAACTTGTACTTTGCAAGTTTGTGAGTAGCATTTATTTTATAAAACCTTTGTTAAATTTTATAGAAATACACATTTTTCACGGATCCTTGTTTGAGAAATTGCGTTAGACGAATGGAGTTCCTGTCTTTATAATAGAGTATTGTTTTATGTTAGAGATGATTTGGGCCAAATCTGGCAGATCTATGTGTGTGTTTGTGGGCGTACACACACATCAATATATATTTATATATATGTATACACACACACACACACACATCGATATATATGTATGTTTATATATATGTATACAAACACATACACACACACAGAGGTAATTTAAACTAGGTCTCAAAACTGATATTTAAAAAAAATATCTACTGCCTTCCTATCTATGCATACTTATGTGAGTGTACGGTAAATAGATTTAGAATTTCTAAATGAAATTCTACTATTTTTCGTCTTTTGATTTTCTAGTAAGTTTACAGTTGTTAATGTGCGTTTTTATCTACTTTTAGATCACACACACACACACACATTTTTATACATACATACACCTGATTTTACTTATTTTGAGGAATCATTTTGAACTTACCGCCGATTTTCGAAAAAAAAATATATATAAAATGACAAATCGATAATAACCTGTTTTTAGAATCCTTATTCTTAATAAGAATTATATATGTACATGATATTGTTGCGTGTTTGTATCTTAAATTACTTTTTAGGTGAGTTTTTGTTTAAATATCTCCCTTACAAAATTCGTCATCTGCAGGTTAGACTGGAATGTATATCGTCACGTGACTACTTTCACTTTCACCAGCCATTACTTTTTTAAGCTTTTTGTTTTGGTCTTGCTTTTGTGTGTGCGAGGACAGTGTAGATTGTTGGGTGCTTGTCTAGTTACTTTGTTTTTGTTCTTAGTAACCGTATGTGTATACTAATGGATAATCTAACATTTATTTCAGGACACTCTATTATTGAGAGATACTATGTGTAATATATCTCGTATATCTCACCTTTTTAGTTCAAACTGTTCCATTTAGTTGTCACTTGTTTTAGTCTGCACTGTTGCTAACTTACCTTGCTTTAAAATTCTCTCTCTGTCTGTCTCCCCCTCCCCCTCTCTTGGTATGTAGTAGCAGTTACTTATGTTGACTAATGCTCTGGAGCCACAATCGTCGTTACTATGACTCACGCCCAGTAAACTTACAGACAGTATTTCCCGTTCTTTTTCTTTGATAAAACTTCGCTTTTATCACCTTTCTTTTTCTTTCAAACTAATTTGTTCTAGATTTTTCTTCTTTCTGCATTGCTATCGAAAACGGAAATAAAGCCACCGTTTTCTTATTGCATAAGTTAACCCAGCTGTTTTATTTAAAATATTTGCATATGCACTCGTACCTTCACTTTCTTTTTAGTCAGTCGATTGCGGACATACTGGAGCATTGCTTTGAATGAATGGTTTAGTCGATGAACTTAACCACAGCACTTGGTTTGTCATTTCTTCAGGCGATCACTTTTTATCGATGTGCTAATCTATGGAGACAAACAAACTAACACCAGTTGTTAGATTGTGAGAAACAATTCGAAATGCGTGAGCACATACAGAGAGAGAGAGAGGGAGTGTGTGTGTGATAGTTTTCCACAAAGTTTGTTTCTACAAAGTTCTTTCGCAATGTATTAACATTGATCAACCTGACTTTAGTACTCAAGGTGATTTGTTTAGCTAAACCAGGCCCGGACAACTCGAATTACATTGCGAGCCACTTTAATTGCAGAAAGTTTTTGGAAGGACATTTGTATTCTGACAGAATTGAAAGCATTTTGCTTTCTCATGCTATTATTGCAATAATGAATGAATGATCGTTGATTCAACATGAAATATTATCGTTGCAAAAACAGTAATATCTTTCTTTTTTACTTTTCATTACAATCTTTAATTTTTGATAAAATTTTTTAAATGTTTGTTTAAATAAACTTATTTCAAGAAAGTATCATGCGGGCCGCAAGATAAAAGTCTGATGATATATATATTATCTACCATTGGTTTCAAGTTAACGAAACCTCAACAGCTATCAAGCCTATCACATGGAACATTGTTCATTTCCATTTTGGATCAAAACACTGTTTTCGCATTGGCATGATAGTTTGACAGGGGATGGTAAACCAGAGGACTGCACTGAACTCTTCTGTTTGCTTTGGCATAATTTCTATGACCGGGTACCCTTCCTAATGTCAAGCACTTTACAGAGTATACTGGATGCTTTTTATGTGACACCAACACCAACAAGATCACCAAGTAATATACAAGGCAAAGGCCCCTCATGTGAAAAGGGAATAGTACTGAGAAAGGTAGGTTTGTGTCAAGTGATGAAAAGTTAAACTATGATAGAGGAACAGAAACAGGTGTTTTGCCATAGAGGAGATGCATGGCTATCCCAGTCATTGAGGATAGAGAGAGGGGATAGTGGTGAAGATGTGACAGGGTGTTTATATATATATATACATATATATATACATACATACATACACACACACACACACACACGTCATGATCATCCACTTCAGCAATGTAAATACAAGTATGCCATTGGCGTTTTCTTCTTCTCCATCTTTTCTCCTTTCTCCTTTCCAACAAAGAGCTATGCTCGGAACATCAAACTCATTTCACCGAGTGGCAAGCTAATACATTTCTTGTACATGTCCTTGCATTCTTTTTTCATTTGAATTGTTTGTCTATTTGACTTGACTATATATATATATTACCTTGGTAGATAAAGCAATCAAAGTATGAAGACAGGGAAAGCCCCCGGCCCATCAGCAATCACTGCAGAGATGCTCAAAATATCTGGCAGTGTCGGCTATAGCCTAGTCACCCATATAGTTAACCAGGTGATACACGAAGGAGTCATACCCAATGACTGGTGTAGCAGCACCATAGTCAACTGCTACGATGGGAAAGGTGACGCTTTAGACACAGACAATTACAGAGGTATCAAGTTTTTGGATCAGGTAATGAAGGTCATGGAGAGGGTCATAGCCCAACTAATTAGGGAGAGAGTCAGCTTAGATGAGATGCAGTTTGGGTTTGTGCCAGGGAAAAGTACCACTGATGCTGTTTCTGGTAAGACAGCTGCAGGAGAAATACCTAGCCAAGGATGAACCTCTGTACCTGTCTTTTGTTGACATGGAGAAAGCCTTTGACAGGGTCCCCCGATCCCTTATCTGGTGGTCAATGTGGAAATTAGGGATAGATGAATGGTTAATGAGAGCTGTGCGAGCCATATAAGGGACGCTGTCAGTAAGGTGAGGGTTGGCAATGAGTACAGTGAAGAATTCCGGGTAGAGGTAGGGGTCCACCAAGGTTCAGTCCTCAGCACCCTCCTATTTATCATAGTCCTCCAAGCAATAACACAGGAATTCAAGGCAGGTTGCCCCTGGGAGCTCCTCTATGCTGATGACCTTGCTCTAATTGCTGAGTCACTATCAGAACTAGAGAAGTTTCAGGTGTGGAAGCAAGGATTAGAATCGAAGGGCTTTAGAGTCAACCTATCTAAAACCTAAGTCCTAATAAGTAGAAAGGTATACAAACCACTAACCCCTTCAGGCGTAGGTAGAAACTCTATAAGATGTACCCAGTGTAAGCTATGGACACATAAGAGGTGCAGCAATATCAAAGGAAGGCTAACTAACAAGATAGTTTTTGTATGTGGCAGATGCTCAGGAGCAATAAACACTGAAAATGTGCAGAGATCAACTTCTGCCACATTCCAGGGAGAAAAACTAGAAGTAGACAGCTTCCGTTACCTAGGTGACCAAGTCAGTAGCTGGGGAGGGTGCACTGAAAGTGTAGTTGCTAGAATAAGAATAGCCTGGGCAAAGTTCAGGGAGCTCTTACCTCTGCTGGTGACAAATGGCCTCTCGCTCAGAGTAAAAGGCAGACTGTATAACACATGTGTACGAATAGCCATGCTACATAGTAGTGAAACATGGGTTGCGACTGCTGGGGACATGCATAAGCTCGCAAGGAATGAAACCAGTATGCTCCGATGGATGTGTAATATCAGTGTGCATACTCGACAGAGTGTAAGTACCTTGAGAGAAAAGTTGGACCTAAGAAGCATCAGTTGTGGTGTGGAAGAGAGATGATTGCACTGGTATGGTCATTTGGCGAGAATGGATGAGGATAGCTGTGATAAAAAGTGCCACAGCCTAGCGTTTGAGGGTACCTGTCGAAGAGGTAGACCCAGGAAGACCTGGGATGAGGTAGGGAAGCATAACCTTCGAACATTAGGCCTCATCGAGGCAATGACTAGTGACCGAGACCTTTGGAAATATGCTGTGCGTGAGAAGACCCGGCAAGACAAGTGAGACCATAACCTGTGGCCTTTACCAGGGGTGTAGCCAGCCCACTTATGCGTACCTTTCCTTCTTTGGACACAAAACCCTACTTGCGAAGACCTGTTGAGGCAAGTGAAATTGAAGTCGAAATTGAACCAAATTCGATGATTGGCACCCGTGCCAGTAGAGCGCTAACAGCACCATCTGAGTGGGATCACTGCCAGAGCAGCAGTCTTGCTTCCGTGCCGGTGGCACGTAAAAAGCACCATTTGAGCGTGATTGTTTCCAGCTTTGCCTTACTGGCACTTGTGCCGGTGGCATGTTAACAAAACATTGGACTGACTCCTGTGCAGGTGGCACATAAAAAGCACCCACTACATTCTCGGAGTGGTTGGTGTTAGGAAGAGCATCCAGTTGTAGAAACTCTACCAGACTAGATTGGAGTCTGGTGTAGCCACCTGGTTGGCCAGTCCCCAGTCAAATTGTCCAACCCATGCTAGCATGGAAAGCGGATGTTAAATGATAATGGTATATTTACACAAAGTATGGGGGTTTAGTTCACAGGTGATGTAAATTATTAGGTACACTAGGTAAGTGATATAAAAGATTACTGGGGCTCCAAGGTTATAGCTGAGATGGTAGTTATGGAGCCATTGCAGATTTCTGCCACAGTAGATATATAATTGTTAAAGAGGACAACAAACATTTAGGCAAGGCAAACATCTCAAGTCATATACATTATTATTATTATTGGAAAAAATTCAAAGTTTTACAGCTGTTTCTGGGATATTCTGTCATCAGAGACAAATAGGGAAAAATAAGGAAAATGAGAAGGGTGTATATTAATGGAGGAATTGTGTACGGAGCTGTTGAAGGAGGTACAATCCGACTAGATCCATGACCTAAGCAGAGTCAGATGAGCCCATGGTTATATCAGAGAAGTTGCTTCTGTTAGCATTGAGGTTAGCGCAGGATCAAAGCTTATTATCGAAAGGTATGAGGGTCTACCTGGCAGATAGAATTACACCAATTTCTAAGGAGGTTATGTTGGTTTGGTTTTTAGCTAAGGTAAGGACGTTTTAAGGAGGATAGGTGACTTAGAGGTGTTGTAATTGTTGATGTCAAATTGTAGGAAAGAGGATGTATTTTTGTTTTGAAGCAGGTAGAACCAGATGATGACGACTTTGCCTGTGCAAGACCACAAGTTAACATTTAGTTTTTCTCTAATAGAGGGTATGACTCTGTCTAGTATATTTTTGCTGATCCATCCTAAATCCAATTTGGTGGGGCAGACGAGTTTAATAGAGGGTTTGGTTAAGAAGTCTGGTTAATATAATATGTGTGTGTAAGGAATTGTATAATGTGACAGATGAGCCAAAATCTTTGAGTATTTTCAAAAGAAAAGACAATGTTGTTAAATTCTGGTATTTGAAATTTTTTATTCTTTAAAATAGAACCATTACAAGTGTTTTGATTGGCAAAAATGATTCTGCAAAGACACAGTATCTATTTCAACACAATTTTACAGTAAACTTTACAAAAACAAATATAAAAATGAAATATAAATGTGTTTTTCTCTGTTTTGTTCGTGTTAAGTATCTTGTCTGCTGGATTTATGACAGGACAGCTGCTATGCTGATGACACTTGTTGCGCCAGAAAGCATAGTCCATACCTATCCTCTTGTCTCGAGACAACCTGACTGACTTTTCCTTAATATGTCAATTTCAGAGTTTTATTATTATTATCTCCGCTTCTCGTTTGTTGTTGGTCCCATTTGCAACAATTTGTTCATTTATTCTCTTCTTGAAGGGAAGATAATTTCAATAAATGAAGAATTTAGTATGTATGTATTTAATATATCTTTTTTGTCTTTATGTGTATGTATGCTTGTATATATCACTTTCTCTGTGTGTGTGTGTGTGTGTGCAGGCCCTGTAAGAGAGGTGGACTTAACTAGTACATTAGGAGCCTATGAATATATCTGTGGGGCCTTCCCTAAAAAAATCTCCCATTTGAATTTTGAGATTACTACCCTTTTCCATTTTGTTCTTGTTTGCAAAATTTCTCTCAGGGCCCGTGTTTGTGTGTGTGTGTTTATTATAAAGTAAAAATAAATCACTTCCTTTTCTAAAATGATCAGAAATTTCCTGACATACACAATATAAATAATGTTATAACAGATTGGTTGTGCAGAAGGGAAAAGGTAAAATTGATTGATGTAATACAATTGCTGATTAGATAACTTTTGTATGAAATGAATACAGACAAGTCACCTAGATAGTAATCAGAGCACAGATACCAAGAAAACTTATAAGTGAATAATCTGTATAAATGTAACACAAGTTAATAAATAAGGTGTTACTGACAAATGTTGAGCTCAATAGTAGTGGTGGTGGCAGTAGCGGCGGCAATAATAATAGTAATAATAACAATAATAATGATACTTTTAAAGTGGTGGTGGTAGTGGTGGTAGTAACAGCGGTAGTGAAGGCAGCAATGACAACTATGTTCTATTAATAGCTAATAAGATGGTGCAATATATATATATGACTAGGTTATAGAGCTTACAGACTGTTTAATTTCTTTATCAACTTTACTGTGTCTAATTCCTTTTCTATAATTCAGCAAGATAATACTTCTTAAGATTTAATTTTTACAACATCTTACAAAATACATTCAATATTGAAATTTAAAAAAGAAAAAAAATGAGATTGTGTGAAAATCACATACTGAGTTGAGTTGACACCTCAACATAACTTTTAATTCTCGCGGAAATAATGAGTAGAATTATTATTTAAACTCTTTTTTTGTTTTTTTATAAGTATTCATTAATTTGACTTCATGATGCCGTGGCATACAGAAACATAATAAAAACAGAATTTATTGAAATATTAAACTGAAGAAGGATGTAAATAATTAAGATAGTTATTTGGTGTTTATATAAACAATTTCAATAATTTATATTAGGTTAAATAAATAATACCTGCCTCCCTTTCTTTCTGTACGCACATATATATACATACAGACATACATTTTTACTTGTTTCAGTCATTTGACTGCAGCCATACTGGGGCACTGCCTTGAAGGTTTTAGTCAAACAAATCAACCCCAGGACTAATTATTTAAGCCTGGTATTTATTCTATCTGTCTCTTTGGCCGAACCTCTAAGTTATGGGGATGTAAACACACTAACACCAGTTGTCAAGTGGAGGTGGAGGACAAACACAGATACAAAGACACGTTTCTGTGTACCAAGTCTACTCACAGGGCTTTGGTTGCTCCAAGGCTGTAGTAGAAGACACTTGCCTAAAGTACCATACAGTGGAACTGAACTTGGAACCATGTTTGGGAAGCAAGCTTCTTACCACATAGCCATGCTTATTTTGTTTTTGTTGGCTCTATTAAGGTGAATGGTAAAGTTGATCCGCTATAGTATTTGAACTCAAATCATAATGAGATATTACTAAATACAGCAAGTCATTTTGTCCAGCTCCTTATTAATTGTGCTGGCTACTGACTTCATACTAATCAATCTGATTATGCTAGTTTTCTTCCATGAATATCTAATGAAAGTAAGGAGGAGCACAGTTAATCCTTTAGCATTTAAACCAGCCACATCAGGCCCAAATATTTTACTTCTTTTGGGTTCAAACTGGCCAAATCCAACCTCTCACACTTACCCTACTATGTCATTCTAGAAGCATACAATCACATCATCGAAATCTTGAAGCTACAAGATATTTCATGATTAATTTAAAGCAATGTGAATAAATAAAGCATTACATTTGACAGAATAATCTGAATGCTAAAGGGTTGATGTACTGATATATTCTATTGATCCTGAGGAAATGAAAGATGAAGTTGATCCTGGCAGAGTTAGAGCTCGGAAGTAAAGGAGACAATATTAAACTGTACAGTACACCTTAGTCTTGAATATAATGATTTCTAGAGTTAATACAAGGCCATAACATTTGTGGAAGGATGTAGTTTAGTTAATTAAACTGACTCACTATTTGACTATTAGGGTTAGGGTTAGGTACTTTACTGAACCTTGAGAGGAGGATTCATTATTAGGAAACAAAACTGCACATTATAGACAACCAAATCTTTTAAGAAAGTATCATAAAGGATTCAAGCATGGGTGTATAGTTAAGAAGTTTGTTTCACAACAACTTGATTCAAGGTTCAATCTCACTGCTCAGCATTTTGGGTAGATGTCATTCTGTCATATCGTCTGGTTGACCAGTGCTTTGGGAATGCATTTTCCATCACTTAAATGCTTGCTTTTCTGTGTTTACATGGCTCAGATGAGATTAATTGAGGTAGATTTTTTTATGGCATGATTGATGCTGGGGCTTATAGTAGAAGATACTTATCCAAAATGTGCCTTTGGGTTGAAATGCATAAAAGAATAAATCACCGCACAGTGGGACTGAACTCAAAATCATATGGTTGAAAAGCAAACTTCTTAACCACATAGCCATAGCTGAGTCTAATACACACATTGTGTGTGTGTGTGCACGTACATATGTATATGTGTATAGCGAAGGCGCATGGCTTATTTCGTTTATGATTGTTTGATTTCTGGTGGCAAGTTGTATCCTTAAGCAAGACAACTTATTTCACGTTGCTCCAGTCCACACGGCAGGCAAACTGAAGTTGTACATGTAATTCAAAGGACCAGCCTTGTCACATTCTGTGTCGCACTGAATCTCCCTGTGAACTACGTTAAGGGTATGCTTGTCTGTGAAGTACTCAGCCACTTCCTTGTTAATTTCATGAGCAGGCTGTTCCATTAAAAGTAATGCCCTTTTTACAGTGATAAGAAAGAAGTCAGTTCAGACAGGTGAAATTCCTCACAATTCTGATTACATAAAACAGCTTATACTATAAGCTATGATCAACAGTTTCATGTGCTTAGTTAAATGAGCAGGCTGGCCCTATGACCAAAGGTGTTTAAACTGTAACTGTATTAAGAGAGTATTGTAGTTTACTTGAAGCATTGTGTATTGTTTGTAAAGAATAAAAAGTTTAGAAAGGTATAACAATGCACTATAGAACAAAAAATGGACTATATACCTGTTGTAACTTGGTTATCTATAGTCCGATGATATTTCGGAATTAGAATTCCTTCTTCAGATATTTGGAAAACAGTTTATAGCAGAGACTCCAGCAAATAGTATCTGAAGAAGGAATTCTAATTCTGAAATATCATAGGACTATAGATAACCAAGTTACAACAGGTATATAGTCCATTTTTTGTTATATAGTGCATTGTTATACCTTTCTAAACTTTTTATTCTTTGTAACTGTATTGTCTTTTTCACAATACCTGGGATTATGTTATCCAATGAGGCTTGCTCTTGTTAAGATAAGATGTGATCAAAGGAGATCATGTTGCTATTTCTAGCAGCTTGAACAACCGTGTAAAGGTTCTGTTAATATACATTCTGTGCTAATACTGTGCTTCACAGCTGTGACTGTTGTAATACATGATATGCAGTCAATAACTTACATAGACACACGCAAGCACTCACATGTAAACTTCCCTAAGTATCTTAGATCATTCTGACAGGTACCATATAAAGTTCACCCTTATGATGCAACACTTTATAATTGTTAAAATATGTCTTGCTTGGCCAGAATGATTTTAATGTAAAGTGAGAAAAATACCAAGTTTTTAGCTTTGTCTGGTTCTACCACATGTATATTAGGTTCACACCCAACGAAATGGCTAGGCTTTATATATGTATATATAAACAAAGCATTATTGATTTCCTAGGCATGTCTTTTTTTTCTTTCAAGGACATCCAGTTATGTTATTGAAATGCGCTGTCTTTTTAAATTACTAACACATTCTGTTCCCAAGCGTCCTACAATACTAACCAGGTTATATATATATATATATATACCTGCATTCATTTAGGTAACACATCCGGTCTAACTTAGATCTTTAATTTCATGTTCGGACACGTTTTCATGTACTTCACATTCAATTTCTTTTCATCTTATATGGTTTGGGATCCTTTTTACCCAATGAAAAATATCTGTATCAGAATGTTTTTTTTTTTTTTTTTTAGCTGAGTTTCACCACAACATATTTCTTCGTTAATTCGTAAATTCGTAAATAAATATTCAGCAAAAGCCACTGAATTGAGATCGACATCTTAACTCAAAACTGAAAAGTAGGGCATAGTTTTCACCTCCTCAGCAAACTGCTTCTTGTTTAAAGGAATAAACTTACTGGTTGAAAACATAGTCAAATTTATGAAATAGAAGTTAATAGTCTAGTACTTCTATCATCCTTCTACTGTCGAACTTAGAATTATTGTTTTGTATATGATATTGTCTCGGTGAGACCTCATTTCTAATAGGTATAGGCGTGGTTGTGTAGTAAGACGTTTACTTCCCAATTACATTATTCCGGGTTCAGTTTCACTACGTAGCATCTTGGCAAATATCTTCTTTGGGCTAAGCAAAGGTTTCTGAGGAGATTTGGTACACAGAAACTGAAAGAAGCC
>NC_068995.1:36264255-36266834 GCF_001194135.2 Octopus bimaculoides | reverse complement strand
TATATATATATATATATATATATATATATATGTATGTATGTATGTATGTATGTATGTATGTATGTGTGTCTGTGTTTGTCCCCCCCACCATCACTTGACAACTGGTGTTGGTATGTTTACATCCCCATAACTTAATGGTTCAGCCAAAAAGACCGATAAAATAAGTACTAGGCTTACAAAGATTAAGTCCTGGGGTCGATTTGTTTGACAAAAAGGCAGTACTCCAGCATGGCTGCAGTCAAATAACTGAAACAAGTAAAAAGAAAAAAAAATCTATAGGTGTGTGTCTTTGTGTTTGTTCCTCATCACTGCTGGGTGCCTATTTCGGTGAGCTCATACGAGTAATGTGATTTCTTAGGCACACCCAAACAACACATTGGTTTAAACACTGTAGCCATTGTAGTCAATAACTTTACTACTTTATTCATATTTAACAGTGCCTTTCATCCTTATCCTTAACCCTTTTGATACCAACCCCGGCTGAAACCGGCTCTGACTCTGAGGACAAATGTCTTGTTTTCATAAGTTTTGAATTAAAATCTTCCACCAAACCTTAGTCACAATTTATGTTCCTAACACTAGCAGAATGATAACTAAGTTATTTTACTAAATTCTTTGTTATATTTAACGTAATTGAAAGAAAAACAGAGCATCTCAAAATAAATACGGTAACAAAAGGGTTAAAAAGCTATACTAATATCAGTCCTGTTGATTTTTGTATGAAGACATCAGCCAGTCAAGTGCCTTTCCTATGTCCAGGAGTCAGACTGCCAAAACTCTCGGTTCTCTTTGTATTACGCTGTATGCATGTATGCAATGTGAAGTGCAAAATTGCAAAACTAGCAGATGAATAAAGTTAAATCCATCACTGAGCATTAAACTTTTGGGTACAATCTTTTATCTTTTATTTGTTTCAATCATTGGTCTGCGACTATGCTGGGACTCTACCTTGAAGGGTTTTAGTTGAATAAATTATTGACCCCAGTATTTAGTATTTACTTTTTAATGTTTGGTATTTATCCTGTCAGTTTCTTTTCGCTGAACTACTAATTTACAGGAATGTAAACAAACCAACACCAGTCACATCATTGAAATCTCAAAGCTACAAGACAAAGCATGAGTAAATCAAATAATTTGAATGTATAAGCATTACATTTGATAGAATAATCTGAATGCTAAAGGGTTAAAACTGTACCAAATACTTTTTCTAAGAATGCTTTGGTCTCTTGATTTCATAGGTACTTTTGACCTCCAATCTGTATTGGCTATTCTATGCAATCAATACACTAGCCTTACCGTTTTCCTAAATTTACCATTGCACAACCAACAAGTCACACAAACACACACTACTCGTTCACACTTTGCATTTAATGTACTAACATTACTTTCACAAACCTGGGTATCTGTTTCACTGCGCTCTTGGGGTAAATACACTAGCCTCATTATTTTCGTAATTTACCATTGCACAATCAACAAGGCAGGTATGGCATTGTAGGGTATGTGTAAGAGGCCAGTTCTGGCTAGTTTGAACATAACACAGGAAGAATATTTGGGTCAGATATGGTTGGTTTAAATGCTAAAGGGTTAAGAAACTTCTGTTTCTGCTTTTGTCTCTCATCTTTTTTTACAAACTCTCAGATTGCTCACCAGCGAAGCCTTCAATTTTTTCACCCAGCCTGTGCCCGCCCGTATACAGTGCGCTAGTCTGACGGTGCTGCACACTTTGCGGCTCCACGAACCTCAATAACTCTCTTGTCTTCCTTCCTTCCTCTCCAGCGTCCGCCGGCGGCCCAGTGCCTCCAGTCGTTGTGGGAAACGGTTTCAGCAGTCGCGCGCTGTTCTGCTGCTGCAGCCGTTGCAAATCCTCTTTTTTTTCCATTTCTCTAACCCACTTTGAATTAGTAGAATGACATCATCGCATTGCTGCTATTATCCCTGTTCTTTGTTGAAATTTATTTATTATTCAGCTTCATGTTCTGAGTTCAAATTCTACTGAGGTCAACTTCGCCTTTCATCCTTTTGGGGTCGATAAATCAAGTATTGCTGAACACTGGGGTCAATGAAACAAATTCTATTGAGCACTCAGGTTGATAAAACAATGCTTGTTGAGCACTGGGGTTTGATTTAATCAACTTGGTCCCTCCTCTGAAATTGTTAGCCTTGTGTCAAAACTTGAAACCATCATTATTATTGTTATTATTATGGCAGTGAGCTGGCAGAATCATTAGCATGCTTGATGAAATGCTTAGTGGTATTTCACCTGTCACTACATTCTGGATTTTAAAAAACCACTGAGGTTGACTTTGCCTTTCATCCTTTCAGGGTTGATAAATTAAGTACCATTTCAGTACTGGGGTCGATGTAATCAACTTGCCCCTTCCCCCAAAATTTCAGGCCTTCTGCCTATAGTAGAAAAGATTTTCATTATTATTATTATTATTATTGAGTGAGAGAGCAGTGCATGCTATCAAAGTGACACTGGGGTAAAATATATGAAACCCAGTATACCCATCATGACTACCTGTCTGATAAGGATACACCAGGCACATGCATCACAACCATATGTGCACAACATAGTG
>NC_068995.1:36258107-36264245 GCF_001194135.2 Octopus bimaculoides | reverse complement strand
TGATAAGGATACACCAGGCACATGCATCACAACCATATGTGCACAACATAGTGATCTCATATCTAGATAAACAGCACATGACCTTGCAGATGGGACCCAGTTAAAATTTTCTTCAGGTTGAGTAGCCCATTCTGCTCAAAAGGTCCTTGAATAAGGGTTACTTAAGGATGATGAACAAAACACCCATGTTTCCAGAGGTGAATTATTCAAGCCCCACAGAATTCCTCTCAACACATGGTTATGATGCTCCCCCACTACTTGTGCTCGTGATCAGAGATGCACATATCGTCAGCCACTAAGTGTCATGTTGAACTGGTTAAGGTCAAATAACTGACACTCAAATCTGTGGTATTGAGCAGAATATTTGCTGTAGCCCATCTTTTATACCAAGACAAAACAATGTATATGATAACACTTCCAATCAGTTAAGATCAGAAGCCATGAGAGCCAGTACCTGGTCACAACTATGTCCTTTGTGTGTGTGTGTGTGTGTGTGTGCGTGTTTTATGCTGAAAACATTTTGATGATTTAACAGTGTATAGGAAACTTGCCTAATAACACTCCTTTCCATTTTACTGATAATGAAGAGACTTATACAGGGCTGCTTGTCCTACTAGAAACAATTTCTTCAAATCACAGCCTGTCATTTTTAGAAAAAAGGGTACTCTTGTTAATGAAAACAAATTTAAACAACAGGATGGTAAGAACTTGAAACACATTGTATCAATAAATTTGTTCAGTTGCAAAAAAACTGCAACTTATAACGAAATCCTTCATGAGTTAACTGAAAAAATATTTTTGCAGTTGGAGTGTTGGTATTTTCCTTGTTGACGTCACTGCTTTGCTTTAAAAATATATCTAAAATATATACAAGAGGAAATCCCATGATAATGATCTTTTAAAAGTAGAACTGTCACAGTCATTTTCATGTTTTTCCACTGTACAACCTTTCCTCTTTCTCTCTGTCTACTACTATCCCCTTCCCCCCATTAGAGCTGCTCTTCCCACTAATTCTGTCATGGTCAAGATGACTGTATGCTTGTCTTTTGTTATATAGTGCAAGTTAACAACACTTGCCCGCTGACTAATGTACCTTACCTACCGCTCATAGTTATGGAATTTTATTTAGTATGTCTCCTCCCCATACACACACACACATCAAGTTTTGTTGGGTAAATTATGTCATCTTGGTATTTTACTTTAAGATGAACAGAAATATTCTGAAGGCATCTAACCATTAGTAAACTTGTCATATTTGTAAAATTTAATCACAAAACGTTTCTGTAACTTTTTGCTTTTAGGCGTTTGCTTCCCAACCACATGGTTCTGGGTTCAGTCCCACTGCATGGCATCTTGGGCAAGTGTCTTCTGCTATAGTCACAGGCTGACCAAAACCTTGTGAATAGACGTGGTAGACAGAAACTGAAAGAAGACCGTCATTTTTATATGTATATATGTGTATGTGTGTGTTTTGTGTGTGTGTATTTGTCCCACCCCCCCTACTTGACAACTATATTTATGTCCCTGTAACTTCAATCCGGCAAAAGAAGCCCTGGGGTCGATTTGCTTGACTAAAAAACCCTTCAAGTTGGTGCCCCAGCATAGCTGCAGTCATGTGACTGAAACAAGTAAAAGAAACAGATAAAAGATTGGTAATTTTATAAGTTTTTTTTGTTACATTTTTTTTTTTTCTCACTAGTTAGGTCTTAGAGGAAAAGGCAGTACCTGCCATTGCCATTTTTTTTTTAAGGCCTTCTGAGACCTGGTGATGTTCTTCCTTGAATCATAGCTAATCAACAAGAGAATCATGAGCAAAGAAGGAGTTGTAGAGGGATGGATTCTGGAAAAGAAGGATTGGTTATAGTTGCTAGTTTGTTGGTGGGGTGGGGTTAGTAGGTGTAACAGTGGTGATTGAGGGGAAGAGACAACTGGGTGAGGAATGTCTGAATGAAGTTTGCATGAACCCAACCTGGTCTGTGTTGGAGGGGCTATTATAATAACAAGAAAAAAAAGGCAAAGAGAGAGAGAAAGAGGTGGTAGCACACCAGTGACCCAGAGGTGGGAGTATGTCAGTGAGTGAATATTTTATGTCTGTTTTTACTAAAGACAAAAAGTCTTGATTTAAGGTAGATTTGGCTGTTATTTTTAACATGTCTAGCTCCTATGTACTTGCCACTTGGTTCACACACACATACACATGTAAGACAATACAGAGTGTTGGAGGCAAATTTAACTGCCTGTTAGTAAGTTCATAAAGAGCAATCCTGGGTTACATTTGTTAAAAGAAGACTTCTGCTAGTTTGACACCATTTATATTTTCTTCGGACTGTTAACATGCACATCAGACATTTTTAGTGTGTGTTTGTGTGTGTGTGTGTGTGTGTTGTTTCATATTTAAAGCGATTCTGTACTTGGAACCAGAGCTTCCAATTCTGATATTTGTTGAGAATTCTGCCTTTTATTATCAGATACTCTCATACCTAGAATGGTGGTGGGACTGCTGCTGTTGTGCTCCTGGCAAACATTCAAGTCTGCAGCAAAAATGCCACTTAACTGATTGGCATAGAATCATTTACCAATACTCACCAACCTTTGGTTTCTGCCGTTGCTACAGTGCTATCTGATCCTTGCAACTGGCCGGTCTCATATCTTGTTCACTTGGGTCTACCCAACTTGTCCCTGTTTTTTTTCATCTTCTATTGTATCTTCTGTTATGTACAATCCTTACCTCCTGAATGTCAATCAGCTGGAATTCCCTCCTTGGTCAAGTTTTTCCTGCAGTTGTTCAGGAATGTCTGTTGTTTACCTCATTTGTTTTGGAGAACCTGTGAAGGCCATGGACATTTACTTCTTGCAAACTAAAACTATTAAAAATCTTTAGCCCTTTAGTATTCAAACCAACCATATCTGGCCCAAATGTTCTACTTGTTTTATGTTCTAACAGGTTAGATTTGGCCTCTCACACCTACCCACCAAAATTAAACAATCACATAATTGAAAATTTGAAGCTATGAGATAATGCATGATTAATTCAAAACACTATGAACAAATACACAGGCGCAGGAATGGCTGTGTGGTAAGTAGCTTACTTACCAATCACATGGTTCTGGGTTCAGTCCCACTGCGTGGCACCTTGGGCAAGTGTCTTCTACTATAGCCTCGGGCCGACCAAAGCCTTGTGAGTGGATTTGGTAGATGGAAACTGAAAGAATGTATATATATATGTATGTGTGTGTATATGTTTGTGTGTCTGTGTTTGTCCACTTCCCAACATCGCTTGACAACCGATAGAATCATTTACCAATACTCACCAACCTTTGGTTTCTGCCGTTGCTACAGTGCTATCTGATCCTGTAACTTAGCGGTTCGGCAAAAGAGACCGATAGAATGAGTACTAGGCTTACAAAGAATAAGTCCTGGGGTCGATTTGCTCGACTAAAGGCGGTGCTCCAGCATGGCTGCAGTCAAATGACTGAAACAAGTAAAAGAGTAAAAAAAGAGTAAATAAACATTACATTTGACAAAGTAATTTGAATGCTAAATGGTTAGAAAAAAAAATGATCTCTCCCCAATATCTCTAATTTTAACGTTATACCTTTAAATATTTAAGAATTTCATAAATGAAAGCTTTTGGTTGATTTTTTTTCTTCGCACAAGAAGGCAGTGAGCTGGCAGAATTGTTAGCACATCAGGCAAAATGCTTTGTGGCATTTTGTCTGTTTTTATGTCCTGAGTTCAAATTCCACCAAGGTCAACTTTCATCCTTTTGGGGTAGATAAAATAAGTACCAGTTGAGTACTGGGGTCGATGTAATCAATATACCCCTTCCTCTGAAATTGCTGGCCTCATGGCTAATGATGACCACAAGCTGCTTGTTCTGTTAGTAAACTTAAGATTTGTTGTTAAGTTTTTTTTCTTTTAATTCTTTTCTTGTTCAAACTTTATATTTTTCCCTTTTTTCTTTTTTTTTTCAGTGAAGATTATGCAAAGGAACAAGAAGCACATGCACTTGGAAGAGACTTGAGAAGATTGGCCGATGCTTTTGAACGTAGTTATGAAAGGAAAGCAGTGAAAAAGAAAGCTAGCGACGTAAATCATTATTTATTAATTACTAATTTCTTTAAGTTTTAAAAATAAGATTTGAATTTGAACTCTTCTCTCTGAAATCATGTTATGTCCTTATCTCTGTCTGCCTTGTTGAGAGAATATAGGTATTAGTTTAAATAGATTGGAAAATTGAGATATCTTATTCTGTAAAAAAAAGTAACCTGCTTTTGTATAACCTAGTTGTTTACTCAGAGAATGTAACATAAGTGAAACCTGGGGCTCAATTTTTTTGTGATAGGACAGTGCTCATAATCACACCCTCCCCTACTTTTTTAAGCAAAGAACGAACACAAATAATTTAATCCTAGGGTAAAACGGGTAATGACCCCCTTTCATTAAGAATGACCATGGGATTGCACCTAGAAAGTTTCCCTCCAAGGCACAAGTCAGGGCAAGGATGTTAATGGAAGACCAGCAGTCGTCCATGTATACCAGCCTCCCCTCTTCATGACACCGATGTTATCCAAGGGAAAAGCAAAGGCCGATACAGCTTGGCACCAGTGACATCACAACTCATTTTCACAGCTGAGTGAACTGAAGCAACATGAAATAAAGTGTCTTGCTCAAGAACACAATACACAGCCTGATCTGGGAATCAAACTTACTACCTCATGACTGTGAGCCCAACATGCTAACCAGTGAGCCATGCACCTTCACAGTTTAATCCTAGAGGTCTCTGAAAACAGGTGGGATGGTCATGGCTAGAACAGCTTTGATCATAGGTCTGCTTGCTCAGGGATAACCTTGAACCAAAAAACAACATTGCAAATGCTGTGAAATAGTCTTTAGCTAATTATTGTAATTATTCACTTGACATGAATGATATCCTGCATGATCAACAGGTGTTGCTCTTGATTCTTTGGCATGACTCTTCACCTTATTATTTGGCTAAGACCAAATTCATGATTAATTCAATTAATTTAAATTTCTTGGTTTTACTATATCAAGTATACTAACACTTACCTATTATGTTTACAAGTAGCAGGCATCTACACCGGAGTATTATTTCACATCCACTCTCATAACTGCTTATGTTCTGTAAATGTAAATTTTTCTTAATATTTAACAGATATTAAGTTGTTACAAGTTAACTTGCTACTACAGAACAGTTGTAACTTTTATTCTACCTCCAGTTTCTTTAACCCTTTAATATTTAAACTGACCACATCTGGCCCAAATATTCTACCTGTTTTTATGTTCAAATAAGCCAGGTCTAGCCTCTCACACTTACCCTACAGTGTTATTCTAAAAGTAAACAGTCACATCATTGAAATCTTAAAACTACAAGATACTGCATAATTAATTCAAAACAATGTGAGTAAATAACCATTACATTTGACAGAATAATCTGAATGCTAAAAGATTAACGCTAAAGCTTTCTTAGTTGAACTTGGATTGCAGTATTTACAAGAGCTGTGATGACCGAGATTGATTTTTAAGGAAGTAGTTTTGGGAACCAATGATCTTAAGTTCAAACCAAAGCTTAACACCAAGTTTATGTGAATAACAGACCCCATTTTTACCCTCTATGACAAACAAAGAACAATTGAATTCAGATGCTTGACAACATGGTAGTTGTAATAATTGCATGAAAGTGAGTGGCAAGCATAAAGTTTATGGCAGTTGGTGTGCTCAAGTATCTTCTCCACCTATTATTCCTGAGAGGGTTGTTGGGGGTAGAGTCTTCTGGCACCTCCTCCATAGGGTTCTTTAAGAAGCAACTACCATTACACTTTCCACTTGGATTTCCAAGCTGATCAACTGAGATTATGGATATTATTCAACCATCTCAGTCTTGGCAATTCTGTTCTCAATAAAGATTGGTATAATAAGTCACATAGTACCATGTTGTTTGCAAATATCAGCTGACTCTACACTCAACAATTCAGATACCACCTCCACAGAAGCTGTGCTTATCAGTTCATATCATCATCGTTTAATGTCCGCTTTCCATGCTAGCATGGGTTGGACGATTTGACTGAGGACTGGGTGAAACCAGATGGCTACACCAGGTTCCAATCTGATTTGACA
>NC_068995.1:36257412-36258097 GCF_001194135.2 Octopus bimaculoides | reverse complement strand
TGACTGAGGACTGGGTGAAACCAGATGGCTACACCAGGTTCCAATCTGATTTGACAGAGTTTCTACAGCTGGATGCCCTTCCCAACGCCAACCACTCCGAGAGTGTAGTGGGTGCTTTTACGTGCCACCGGCACGAAGGCCAGTCAGGCGGTACTGGCAACGGCCACAAAAATGATAGATATCAATTACAAAGTGCTGGTGACATATAAAAAGGCACCTGTGCTGGTGACACATACAGTACACTCTGAAAAGTGGTTGGCATTAGGAAGGGCATCCGGCCATAGAAACCAAGCCAAAACAAATGACTGGACCCTGGTGCAGCACTCTGGTTTAACGGTCCCAGTCAAACTGTCTAACCCATGTCAGCATGGAAAACGAATGTTAAACGATGATGGCAGTGGCAGTGGTAGAAATGGTGGCGGTGGTTGTCATCATTGTTGTTAAAAGTAGCTATATAATATCAATATTTAAATCTTTATGGAGAACAAAATTAAGAAAATTTAATAAATTCACAGGAGTGGCTGTGTGGTAAGTAGCTTGCTTACCAACCACATGGTTCCGGGTTCAGTCCCACTCCGTGGCACCTTGGGCAAGTGTCTTCTGCTATAGCCTCGGGACGACCAAAGCCTTGTGAGTGGATTTGGTAGACGGAAACTGAAAGAAGCCTGTCATATATATGTATATA
>NC_068995.1:36254892-36256388 GCF_001194135.2 Octopus bimaculoides | reverse complement strand
TCTTTCTGCTTTTAAATGCTTAAATATATGGAATTAAAATTTCAATTGTTATTTTAATTTATAAAGAAAAACAAAAAGAAACAGTTTCTCTTTTCATTTGAAACAACCTTCAGTAATTTTTTTTTGTTTGTTATCTAAAAATAATACTCTTGTTTCAGGCTTTTGACTGTGGCCATGCTGGAGCACCGCCTTTAGTCGAGCAAATCGACCCCAGGACTTATTCTTTAGAAGCCTAGTACTTATTCTATTGGTCTCTTTTGCCGAACCGCTAAGTTACAGGGACACACCAGCTTCCACACCCTAAACTTCGTCTCTAGTTCTGGCAGTGACTCGTCTGTTAGAGCAAGGTCATCAGCATAGAAAAGGCTCCCAGGGGCAACCTGTCTTGAATTCCTCTGTTATTGCCTGGAGGACTATAATGAATAAGAGGGGGCTGAGGACTGATCCTTGGTAAACATGTACTTCTCGGAATTCTTCACTATACTCGTTGCCAACCCTCACCTTACAGACAGCATCCCTGTACAGGGCTTGTACAGCTCTTACCAACGACTTGTCTATCTCCAGTTTCTGCATTGACCACCAGATAATGGATTGGGGGACCCTGTCAAAGGCTTTCTCCATGTCAACAAAAGCCAAGTACAGAGGTTTATCTCTGGCTAGATACTGTGTGTGTGTGTATGTATATATATATATACACATAAGTTGTCTATAAGTTAGGAAAATGATATACTTATATATATATACCAAGTTGAGTAAAAAGTAAGCAACCCAGAATGTATTGGTTATCCAAAGTAGAAGTTAATTAAGATGTCACATTTGAGATTGAATTTGCAACCATATGAGTGCGAAGTGATCTTCTCTACCACACAGCTATGTGTGCACCCATAATAATATATTTTAGTAACATGTGTTACATAAGTGTCTCATTCAGTTCTGAGTGCAATAAGAGGAACACAGGTAACTGAAATGTGTGACATGTATAAAACTCATTCAAATGGCAGGTCTGAAGCAAAAGCTGTATTGAAGTTGCCTGTTATTAGTTTCTTTTTTTCTCCTTATATTATTGTTTATTGATTATTATTATTATTAATATTTTGCTTTTTTTTTTTTTCAGTTTGCTGTTTTGAATCCCACATCCTATAACAAGTATATAATTAGCTCTCTCGTTGTTTGTGTGCTGGCCGTAGGTATCTATAAATGGATGAAAAGATAATTAAGTTCACTAACAAATAATATTTTTACGTTTTTTTTTTTTCCTCCATCTCATACACATACACAAACACACATACGTTATACTTTGTTTATTTTGGAAAGGTGAGAAAAAAAGCAAAATTTGAAACAATTCTCAATATTCTTGCCAAATGGCAAATTATTTTCATCAGAAGCATTTTAATAATGTCATTTAATTAATTTGACTGAGCAATTTGAAAATTAAAAAAAAAAGAAGCTATCTGCAAATTTTTCACTGCTACCATACTTGTTTGGATAATTGTACT
>NC_068995.1:36253851-36254276 GCF_001194135.2 Octopus bimaculoides | reverse complement strand
TATATATATATATATATATATATATATATATATATATGTATATACACATACATACATACATATATGTAGGTATCCCCGACATTATTGAAAATTTTGCTGAAGCATGGGGTTCTGTAATGTGAAACTTAATTTTAATTTTTCAGTGATTTTGTGTTATAAATTGAGATGTGTTCTGTTGAGTGGTTGTGTGTTTAAGATGTTCAATCCTCAGCCATGTGATTTCAGGTTCAGTCTTGATGTATGCTAACCTTTTGGGCAAGTGTCATCTACTGCAGTCTCAGGCTAACCAATGCCTTGTAAGTGAATTTGGCAGGTTGAAATTGAATGATGTCCATCTTATATGTATATATTCATGTGTGTGTGTGTGTGTCTTTATATACATATATGTGTATGTGTGTGCATATATATATATATATATATATATA
>NC_068995.1:36249513-36253661 GCF_001194135.2 Octopus bimaculoides | reverse complement strand
CAATAAGAAAATGGAAGGGATTAATAGGTGGTATTTATCAACTTATAGACATATTATCTCAATTTATTTATTTACAAAAAGGACAATTATAACAATATACATACATGTATGACATATTATGCCTTACATATATAATATAATATAATGTATAAAATATAAAATATCAGTAATTATTAAAATATAGCAATAGATATTGGGATAATATCTTTATATCTTAACCTTATGTAATTTTAAAATCTCTGACAATGTCTAAAGAAACACCCAAGTACCTCAATTTCATCTACTAATTACTTCAGTCCACTGGAGAGATAAAGGTAGAATGAGGTATTTTTGCCTCTTGGCTGAAACAGCTGTAAGATATTATCCCAATCTCTATTGCTATATGTTATATTTTAATAATTACTGATATTTTATATATTATATTATATATGTAAGGCATAATATGTCATATATGTTTGTATATTGTTATAATTGTCCTTTTAGTAAATAAATAAATTGACATAATATAATATCTATAAGTTGATGAATACCACCTATTAATCCCTTCCATTTTCTTATTTCTTATTGCTCTATAAATTAATGGTAAAATAACTCTTTACCCTCACCCATTTATTACACTTGGTAATGTAATTGTCATGCAATGATACAACACTTCTGTAATAATAATTAGGTATTCTACCAGCAGTATATTGGATAGATACTACCCCTTAGTTGGTTAGATTCACAACCTTTCTTGGATATATATATATATATATATATATATATATATATATATATATATATATATATATATATATATTTGTGTATATATGTTTGTGTGTGTGTTCTCATATATATACATATGTATGTCTGTGTGACTGTTTGTATTCTGCAGTTTGCAGAATGTATACATTTACAGATGGTGAAGTTTGATAATCTCCTGTCAACAAATCACCTAATGAATAAAAAAAAAAAAAAATTATCCTTACTTGAAAAGCAAGTAAGGATTAGCTGAATTATGCATATCCAACTGTAAAACAATGTCTCAATTATAGGTTTTGAATAACTCCATGTTAGCATGAAAACAAAAAAAAACACATAAAAGGAACAATGGATGAACAAGCATCTTTATGCATGAAAGTATCAATTTTTCACTACAGAGAATATAGAATTGTATACATAGAAACATTAAAGGGAAATGCATTTAGGAACAAATAGGAATACTGTAATACCATACTACAAATGAAAGTAACTGCTTTTTGGTATATAGCGTAGCAACGAGTGCTATTGTGAGAGAGACAAGCCATCAATATTAGCATCTGCTACAAGGGTGAAGAACTTATACAAAGTAGCTTTGATTTATAGTGCACAATTTCTTTGTATGAATCAGTGTAGGACCTGAGTTCACTATAAATTTCTCTTGTAATTTTTATGCTACATTCACAGTTAAGATTGTTATGAAACTTGTGAGCCTTTCTCTATATAAATACCAACTCTTTAGCCGTTTTAGGTGCAGTTAATGAAAGTAGAGTGTGTGGAGCTTCTGTATTCTCTTCAATTCCTCATTAGATAAACTTTCTCTTCTCTCTGGGACTCTAGCAATGTCTCCATATCATTGAATCTTCTATAGTTTCTTTAGACCCTACATTTTTTTGTATTGTCACAATATCTTGTTGAACTTGATGTCAGCTTTCCACCTGTGGAAAACCTGTAAAGTCATTGATGTAGTCTGACCATATATTGTGCCAAACACCATTCATAACTGTGGGTTTCATTTTATCCCATGATTCAGCTATGTTTATCAACAATGCTGAACATTGAACTTTTTCCAGAATTCCAATTACTTTTATGAATTGCATAAAAGTTCTCAGCATGCCTTGATTTTAACTGCCTCACCTTGATCCATTGACTGGAGCAAAGAAGTTGAGTTACTGGGGATATATTCAACTCTCAATTTTCAGAAAGATAACTTGAGTTCACTTGATTGCTTGATGCATTGTTTAAAAGGAGCAATGCTTTGTTGAAAATATGCTTGATACTGTACCTTTCTACTGCAGGGCAAAAAATGTTTGTAAACCAGTTTTAAAAAAAGGCTCAAATCATCTAAGCTTAGTTGAATACCATATCACAGACAGATTAAACTTACTTTAGCCCTTGAAAACCCTAGGATTTTAGGAGTGATCCAATTAAAAGAATTTATGCCCTGCAGCATTTCCTCCTACAAAGATCACCAGGTGATTTTTGGAAGCTTTAAACTCTGGTGCTAATTTTTCTTCACTTGCATTGGAACTTCTTCATAGGTACACACTTTGAGATAATCTCTACGTCATTCACATTGTACACTTGTTTCGGTGAACACTTCTGTCAGTAATAACTTTCGTCAGTTTCACAGCATAATTAGTAGCAACCTATGTATCAGCACTGGTAGCTTCACCAGACGTTTTAACTTTCAAACCAGTGATTGTTAACATGAAAAAGTTTTGCACCATCCACTTTCGGCAAATAATCATAAAAACATTTAGCTTTCACTCAAATGACTGTCACATTTATTGACACTTTATCCATTCTGATGGCCAACCCACACCCTCAAGAACCATTCCAAGTGTCACTTCAGATCTGTGGGAGTTGGGTAGAAAAAGAAAAACAATGCCCAGGTATTTAACAGAGTAGCTGCTGAAGCACCAAACCTGTTGTTCCTCTGTAGGCATCACAGCCTTTAACTATTTTGTTAACATATGCTACCTTTGTTTCAATTAATTCTTAAAATAATGAAGAATTTAGTAATATAACTTTCTCATTATTAAGCTGGGGTTTGGAACAATTTATCCAAAAATTTTGATGGAAGATTATAATTTAGACTACTTTAAAACAGTAAATTTCGGTTATAGATCTTGGGGTGGTCTCAGGTGGGATGGTATCAAAAGAGTTAAGGTTTTTGCTGGGTTTTCCTCCTGCTTGAAACCTTTGTAAAACATCAGCTATATTACCCATGATAATCCTTGAACCCTTTAGGCATTCAAACCAGCCATATCCAGCCCAAATATTCTCCCTGTTTTATGTTCAAACTGTCGGAACCTAGCCTCTTACATCTACCCTACAATGTTACAATGTTATTCTAAAAATATACAATCACATCTTTGCGATATTAAAATTACAAGATAATGCATGATTAATTCAAAACTGTGAATAAATAAGCATTACATTTGACAGTGTAATCTGAATGTTAAAAGGTTAATGACTCCTCTTCATATTACTGCCATCACTTCTACTTGATGGTTTCTTTCTAGCCAGCTTGAGTATATGTACTTTACCTTAGTATACATCTTGAAAACATGTTACACCTTAAATATTTAGTGGTTAAATCCTATGAAATTCTCCATTAAAAGAGTGACATACTGAAATCTGAAGAAATTAGTGATGTTCTGCATCCAGCAAAAAGCAGTTTTGTAACTTCAATGGTAAAAAATATAAATGAGTAAATGAAAAAAACGTAAGGCAAAAGTGAGAGGAGGTACTGTTGGTACCAAGATCCGGGTCAGTTGGATTGGTGCATGCAGAAACAAAAAGGAGAAATGCCAAGGAATGAGCTAGTAGCATCTGGAAAATATGCTGAGATCAATGGACGACAAGGTTGGCTCAATTTGTGGAGGTGATGATGAGGTGTGCAAAAAATACACATTTGTGATTTGAAAGCTTTTAAAATTGTTTTACAATTTACATAAGGGTTGAATTCCATAACCTTTGTTTTGGGGATGTAGGGGATGCCTTTATGTATGTATGTGTATGTTTGGTTTAATATATACACTGATATATATACAGTGTGTATATATATGTATGTGTGTGTATATACACGTGTGTGTGTGTGTATATATATCACTATGCATATAGTGTATGTTGATATATGTATGTGCATACATTCATACCTGCACATATGTGTGTGTATGTATGTATGTATGTATATGTATATATATGTACGTATGTATGTATATATGTATGTATATATATATGTATATATATATATATATGTATGTACATATATATGTGTATGTATATATATATATATATATACGTATGTACATATATATGTGTATGTATGTATGTATATATATATATATATATATATGTATGTACATATATATGTATGTACATATATATGTATATATATATAT
>NC_068995.1:36247581-36248160 GCF_001194135.2 Octopus bimaculoides | reverse complement strand
TATATATATATATATATATATATATATATATATATATATATATATGTATATATATATATATATATATATACACACATATGTGTATGTATGTATATATACATATATACAAACACATATAGGTACTTATATATATATGTGTATATATATATATATATATGTGTGTGTGTGTGTCTGTGTGTCTGTGTTTATATATATATATGTATATATTGTAATTGCCAGCATATAAGGTGTATTTTTTTTTGTTGTTTTTAAATTTGTTTTTTCTGCAAAATATTCTTGTAAAATAGGGATGCATCTTATATGCTGCCAAGTACTGTTTGAATATGTGAGTATATATATATATATATAGAAAGAGAGAGAAATGTGTGTGTGTATATATATATATGAGAATGTGTGATTTATACATCTATATGTATATGTATATATTGAGATGCATATATATATAAATGTATGTATGTATATGTATGTACATGTGTGTATATATATGTATATATATATATATATATATATATATGTATATGTATGTGTATATAGTACATCCATACATACATACATATATATATATATATATATATATAT
>NC_068995.1:36236625-36247571 GCF_001194135.2 Octopus bimaculoides | reverse complement strand
TAAAAAAAAAAAAGTTATATTCTTCTAAATACACTTATCTCCTTTTTACAAGCAAATTTGGCTTTACTATTTTGTTTGCTTAAAAATCTTTTCTAATTTTTTAAATTTATTTTATACCAAAATAAGAAAAACAAAAAAGTTTTTTATCTGCTCAACTGGAAATAAAAATGTTAAATAAACAATGAATTATTTTATTTATTCATTTTTGCTTTTTACATATAGTTTTCCATGTTTGCATGGATTAGACCAATATCCTTTTTAGTTTTTCTGGTCATTAAACTGTGGCCATGCTGGGGCATTGCTTTGAAGGGTTTAGTCCAGGCCTGGCCAACTCTACCTTCTGAGCCACTTTAATCACAGAGAGTATTTTGAGGGCCGCTTATATACTGATAGAATTGAAAGCATTTTGCTTTCTTGTGCTATTATTACAATAATGATTGAATTGATCAGTGATTCAACATGAAATATTATTGTCACAAAACAATATCTTTCTTTTTTACTTTCCATTACAATCTTTAATTTTTGATGCAATTTTTAAAATGTTTGTTTAAATAAACTCACCAGAAAGTATCAAGCAGGCCACAAGATAAAAGTCTGCAGGCCACATGCGGCCTCAGGTTGTCCAGCCTCGGTTTAGTCAAACAAATCAACCCCATTACTTTTATTTTTCCAAGTCTAGTACTTATTCTGTTGGTCTCTCATTGCTGGACTGCTAAATTACAGGGATGTAAGTAAACTAATGCCAGTTGTCAAGTGGTGGTCAGACAAACACAAGCATGTTAAAGATGAGAGATTAAAGTAAAATAGAAAGACAGAAACAGGTTGGAAAAGAGAGAAGGTAACTGTGAAGATATGTCAGTGTGTTACAAGAAGGTGAATATAAAGGAAGTGTTACAGAAGATTGGATAGAGTGAACGGGTAGGTTAGTTTGCTAGAGTGGCAGATGGATAGAGGGTAATACAGTAAGTGGTGAACATGGGTTGAAGCATCTTGATATCAAAATAACCCACTAAACATACTGTCAGCACCCTGTATGTTTCCAGAGTTTATCAATTTCCATCATTGATTAATGTGAACAAAAAGAAAAAAAGAATAACTTACTTGAAAAACATATAAAAAGTTAGCAACAAGAAAGGTATCCTGCCTTAGAAAACTGTTTTAGTAGGACTCATCTGATCTGTGCCAGCATAGAAAAAATATGTAAAAACAGGGATGATAACAATGTGTGTTTGTACATACATACGTGTGTATATATATATATATGTAGGTAATTAAAGAAAACAAGGGGTGTTGTGAGGTAGAAGATTGTTGCTGCACTCCTGAAACTGAATCCAATATAAATTATATTAAAAATTCACTCACAAAGGGTTTTGCAATCAACTGTTTCTATTTTTAAACATAGACAATTCATTACAAAAAATTTAAAAAACAGTTATTTCCTTCATCACTTATCTCCCTTCCACTCGGCAGGATTTGACAAGCTGCAACGCTGTGTTGAACTCCATCGTCTGTTTAGGCATTGTTTCTACAGCTGGACCCCCTTTACTGAGTGTATTGGGCGCTTTTTTTTTCTTTTACACTGCACCAACAGTTGCAAGACAAGCACCCTCAACTGAGTGGGTGCATAGTAGAGAGGGAGCTGGCTTTATATCAGGTGTTGAGAGATTAAAGAATGAAAGGGAGACAGGAACAGGTGTCTTGTGGTAAAAGATATACATGGCTACCATGTATTACATAAGGGTAAATGAAAGAAGCCGGCAAAAGAGATAAAGGTGGTGGTAACAAGGTGTACTCTCAACAGGGTCGGTGCTAGAAAGTGCAGGGTCCAATTAGAGAATTGTCAGTGGGGCCTTCTACTCTATAAAAGCTGAAGATTGATGTTTTGTTTTGTGTAGTACCCCAGTCCCAACCAAAAAAAAAAATGCTTTGAGAGCTTGAGGCTTCACCATTAGCCACAGTGATATATCAAAAATACATCACAGTGTCCTCAACACACACAAAAGTCTTTTATTCTCTATTCTACATTTTCAGAAAGAGAAAAAAAAATGTCCTTGACTACTCTATTTCAATATTTTTGTCTTTGTACTTCAATTTTCGTGACAGATACTAAAGTGTAGTTTAAGAATAAGTCCTGGGGTTGATTTATTCAATTAAAAATCCATTTAATGTGGTGCTCCAGCATGGCTGCAGTCAAATGATTGAAACAAGTAAAAGAATAAAGTAGATCTATGATCTAAAGTATTCAAGTTATAATCATGTTGCATTTTTCCCTTCTTATCCAATGTGTCTTTCTGTTGTTTTCTTTTTAATATGGTAGCATGTGACACTGAGCAAGATTTGGGTGTTATTTCTAACAGGTGGAACTACTATGCAAAGATTTTCTTGAATGTATGTGTTTGTGTATAACTATTTGCATGTGGACACACACATGTATGCATACAAATATATAAATGCACACATGTTCATCTATACAGACAAAAGATTTTTCTCTCTGGTGTTTTTTTTTTTGTTTTGTTTTCTCTCAACCCATTCTGTTGAAGAGCATAGACTCAAAACAAAGACTTTTCCATTCTTCCTGAGCATCAAACTAATGCACTGGCTTGTTATTCCCTCACCTGTCTTTGTTTTTTGTTTTCTGTAAATTTGAACTATATATATATATATATTATCATCCGCTTCATCATCATTTAACACCACTTTTCTAGGTTTGTGCAAATCAGATGGAATTTATTGAGGAACATTTTCTATGGTTGGATGCCTTTTCCGTCAACAACCCTCATCTGTTTCTAAGTGAACTAATATTTCCCATGGCCAAACATATTTTCCATTGAAGACTGGAAATGAACAACATACACATGACAGGTATCTTTCAGTTTCTGTCAACCAAACCCCACTCAAAAAGTTTTGGTTGACCCAGGTTCATAGTATAAGACTCTTGCCGAAGGTGCCCAGCAGTGGGAATATACCGGAGACATGGTTGGGAAGCAAACTTCTTAACCATACAGTCATATCTGCACCTTGAATATATAATATACATATGTATGCATGCATGTATGTATGTAAGGTGTAAGCATGGCTGTGAAGTAAGAGGCTTGCTTCCCAACCACACGGTTCTCTGTTCAGTTCCATTGCGTGGTACCTTGGGCAAGTGTCTTATGAGTGAATTTGGTAGATAGAAATTGAAAGAAACCCATCGTATATATATATATATATATATATATATTATTAAGGGATCAGCAACAGTTGCTTCACCACATACCGAAGTTCAGAAATAGCAGCTAAAGTGCTAAAACTCCAACAGATAGTAGTACTTGTAACTCACAAAGGCAAAACAAGAAGAAAAAACACCGAAGTGCTTGGTAAAAAATTATTAATTATTAATTTATTAATATTCCTTTACCCTTTTATTTGTATATATATATATATATATATATATATATATATATTTAATGTCTGTTGGCAATGCTGGCATGGGTTGGATAGTTTGACCAGAGCTAGCAAGCTGCAGACTCCAGTCTGATTTGGCAATGGTTTCTATGGCTGGATGCCCTTCCTAATGCCAACCACTTTACAGTGTGTGCTGGGTGCTTTTACATGGCATCACATGGATGTTTTTATGTAACACCACACAGGTGCTTTTATGTAGTATGTGTGTGTGTTTTGTGTCTGTCCCCCACCACCAGTTGACAACCAGTGGTGGTGCCTTTATGTCCCCATAACTTAGCAGTTTGCCAAAAGAAACCAACAGAATAAGTATGAGGTTTAAAAAAAAAGTCCTGGGGCTGGTTTGTTCAACTAAAACCCTTTAAGGCAGTGCCCCAGTATGATCGCAGTCAAATGACTAGAACAAATAAAAAATAAACGTAAGACATGTATTGAATACCTTAGTTAACATCTGTCCTAATTTTAGCTTAATCATTGAGTGGTTACAAGTGCATGTGAGAGAGACATACAAGAGAGTTATATAGATAAGCTAGGCATGTATGTGCTGTGTCTGTGTTAGACAGGAGAAAGAGTCTCTCTGAATGACGTCTTTAATAAAGTTACTGTCACTTTTATGCTAGTTTTTTACTTAGCTACATGTACCAACATCCCAACCTTCATCTCCCTTCCTCATACTCTTCAAATCTAGCCTATCAATCCCTTTCAGTTTTGTATGTTATAGGATAGATGATGTTCTGATCAAACACAGAATGTAGATTAAGATGTGATTTCTCTTGTTTTTCTCAAGTGATATGTATGTTTCAGGATGAACATTATGAATACATTGAAACTGTTTAGAATTGTAACTATTGCATGTACACAAGTTGAAACACTTTATCACTATAATGTACTGTTTTTAGCTAAAAACACAAAATAACACAAACAAATTTTCAGTTTTAATATTATAAAGATTTATTAAGTTTATAATTTTTATTAATAATAATTATAATAGATGCTTTTATTAATCGCATAATAGTTTTTTTACATAGGCACAAGTTCTAAAATTTGTGGGGCAATTAAATTGGCCCAAGTATTTGACTGGTACATCATTTCATTGAACTTGGAACAATGAAAAACAAAGCAGCTCAGAATGTAAGAGAAGAAACACTGCAGAGAAATTTTGTCTGATACTTTAACAATCTTGCTAACCCACTACCTTATTAATGGTTCCAAATTTTGGCACAATGCCAGCAAGTTTGGGAAGAGGACAAGTTGATCACATCAACTTCAGTACTCCACTGGTACTTATCGTACTGACCCCGAAAGGATGAAAGGCAAAGTTGACATCAATAGAATTTGAACTTAGAACGCAAAGACAGATGAAATGTTGCTAAGCATTCTGCCAGCTTACCACCTCCCAATACCTTAATAATAATAATAATAATAATTTATTAAATAGACATAAAGCCTATCTCTGAGGGGAAGTGGTTAGTCAACAATAAACTGATGCCAAAACAAATGCTGCAGGGTACTTTATCCAGTTCTAACAATTCTGCTAACCCACTATATTGAGAACTTTCTTGTATAGACACAAGACCTGAAATTTTGTGGAAGATGTTTATATCATCTCCACTACATACAGGTACTTTATTTTGTCAACCTCTGAGGGATGAAATGCAAAGTCAATCATGACAGAATTTGAACTCAGAACATTAAAAAAAAAAGCCGGACCAAATATCACACTCTTAACAATGATGCCAATCTTCCTTAATAATAATTGTTTCTAATATGTGTTGGCACTCCGTCGCTTACGATGTTGAGGGTTCCAGTTGATCCAATCAACTGTTCGGGAAATTAATGTGCAAGTGGCTGAGCACTCCACAGACACATGTACCCTTCACGTAGTTCTCAGGGATATTCAGCGTGACAAGGCTGGCCCTTTGAAATACAGGCACAACAGAAACAGGAAGAAAGAGTGAGAGTAAATTGTGGTGAAAGAGTACACCAGGGTTCGCCACCATCCCCTGCCAGAGCCTCATGGAGCTTTAGGTGTTTTCGCTCAATTAACACTCACAACGCCTGGTCTGGGAATCGAAACCGCGATCCTATGACTGTGAGTCCGCTGCCCTAACTACTGGGCCATTGCGCCTCCTGTTTCTAATATAGCCACATCATTATCATCATGTGCCTATATATAGGCACAAATCCAGAAATTTTGGGGAAGGAGATTAGTAGATAATAACCACAGTGCTTGAGTGATATTTTAAATTATTGACTCTTAAAAAGATAAAAGGCAAAAGCAGCCTTGACAGAATGGACTAAATTGTCACAAGGCATTTTTTACTAATGCTTTACAGATGCTACAAATCAACCACACTTATTTATAATTCTTTTTAATTTTGGCACAAGGTCCAGCAATCTTGAGGGTGAGTGGGAAGTCGATCACAGCAAACCCAATGCTCAAACAGTACTCGTTTAATCAATACCGAAAGGATGAAAAGCAAAGTTGACCTCAGCAGCATTTGAACTCAGAAGTGGTAGCACACTGTAAAGTGGATGGCATTAGGAAGGGCATCCAACCATAGAGACCAAACCAAATCAGACTGGAACATGGTGCAGCTCTCTAGCTTATCAGCTCTTGTCAAACTGTCCAACCCATGCCAGCATGGAAAACAGATGTTAAAGGATGATAAAGATAAAAACCTGGAAGAAATGCTGCTCAGCATTTTGTCTGATGTGGTAACAATTCTGCTAGATTACTGCATTCATTGTTCTTACAAGAAAAGTAAAAATAAATAAAGCTTAAAAGTTTATACTAACCATTTGTTATATAAACAGAATTAACAACTTAGAGAAAAGAAAATTTTGCTGCTTTATTACAAAGTTAATTTTTATGAAATAAAAGGAAAAATATATTGCTCCTAAAATAAACCTTGCATTTTCCCCCCTCAAAGTCTACAAATATATATAATCACTGTGTTGTGTACACAGATTCTGATAAACAAAATTACAACAAAACTGTGTTCATGAATAAGAAAACCAATAAAAGCAGACAGAATTCAGTTTATTATAATTGCTCATATTTATATGGCAGCCAATAACATATTGGTGGGTTTGTTGTCAAGACTAATTTTTATGTGTATATCTTAGAAATATGTCTATAAAAGTTGATTTAAATACTATTAAAAAAAAACACACACATTTAAAAGAATTCCTATCACTTAAGCAGTGTAATAATTATTTTAGAAAACTGCAATATTTTTAATATATTTTCACTTTATTTACTAATGTCTTTGTTTTTATCAAAAAAATGTTTGTTTTTGTTTTCATAAACTACCTCCACCAATATCTCCAAATATATATTCTAGTGCAGCCTGTATATCTCCACCTGCTTCTTGGAGAGCATGTAGTGCCAAACCTTCATCTGTGATACCCATGTCACGAAGCTGTTGAAGCTGGGTCTAAAAACAATTAAAAAAAGAAAAGAAGGGGAAAGAAAGTACAGCTTAGTTTTTTAAATATATTTTCAAAGAGAAAAACAAAAACTACTTGGTCGTCCATACTGACATAGGATTGATAAACTTGAAGAATTATTAGTTGTTTCTTCATAATTCTTAAGTTGTATATAATACACATTCCAATAATACTTTGTAAAAACATTTAATTTTTTTTTACCTGTCTTTTGGTCAGTAAGTGTTATTTCCTATTTGCCTCTCTTTAGAAATCAAAGGAAATGACTACTATTCCCTTCACACTTTGCTTTTGCAACCAGAACATCAATGTTTCGAAACTAACCTATTTTCTATTACATTTCAGACAGATTCAGCGCTGAGCTGTGGAAGCAGAAATACCATTATAGTAAATATTCTGCTCAATACCACATATTTGCTTGTCAGTTGCTTGACCATAACCACTTAAGCATGTTCCTTAGCAGGCTGACATGTGCATCTCTGATCATGAGCAGGAGTGGTGGAGGAGCATCTTATTCATGTGTTTAGAGGGGTTCTGTAGGGTTTGAATAAATGTAATAAAAGCAAAGTTTGAAGGAAATATTAGCCATTTTTCATACTTTCTAGGGGTAAGCAAATAGGAAATAACAGCTGCTAATAAGGACAAAAATCATGTTATACATGATTACAACAATCCCCAGTGCTCAACTGGCATTTATTCTATTGACCCTGAAAGGATGAAAGGCAAAGTCAACCTTAGTGGAATTTGAACTCAGAACATAAAGATGGGAAAAGATGCTATCAAACAATTCTGCCAGCTTGCTGCCTTACTACTACTACTACTACTACTACTACTACTACTACTACTACTACAAATAATAATAATAATAATAATAATCCTTTCTACTATAGGCACAAAGCTTGAAATTTTGGGGGAGGTGGCCAGTAGATTAGAACAACCCCTGGACACAAGTGGTACTTAATTTATCGACCCCCAAAAGGATGAAAGGCAAAGTTGACCCTGGCAGCATTTGAACTCAGAATGTTCAGAATGTGGAGACAGACGAACTTACTACTAAGCATTATTAAGTTAGGTCTGATGGATGAGACTACAAAACTTTAAGTTGCATAGAATGGAAATGTTATTAAATAAATAATATACACATCTTCGTCTTACTTGAGTAGCAACATACTGGGCATGTACCATGGCTTGTTGGAAGAAGTCACTACTGATAGGTGGTGAAGCACCAATACTATCAGATGTTGATGCTGCATCCTACAATATTAAAAAAATAATTATAAAGCAGAGAAGGAAAAGGAGGAAAACATAGAAGCAGAAATACTATATTTCCTTTGGCATATTGAACTCACAAAGGCTGAGTCAATCAGCTGACAGTCTCATGTTTAATGAACATTTCCCAACATGAATCTAGCCAGGCAGAAAACAGAAATGATGCATTTAATAAATGAAATAAAAGTTCAGATTCTGACAAGTATCTCTTAAGAGCTAAACAGATATTACCTATTATCAGAATAGCAGAAACATCTTGAGAAAACCTGTGTTAACTCTTTTGATACCAATCTGCCCAAGACCACCCTCAGTTCTATAGTATAAACTTCCTGTTACAAAAGTTATCTAAATTAAAATTTCCCTTTAAAATTTCATGGCAATTTATGTTCAAAACATTAGCTTAATAATGACAAAGTGATTTTACCCTGGGGCAACCAATATAAAGCTGATCATGAGAAAAGTAAGCCAGTAGATTTCAAAGACTGACTTTGAACTTTATTAATTGACATTACAAAGCAAAGTTGTACTAGGAATTGTGTTCACTTGAACTCAAATGGCATGACTGTTGGTTTGATTGGAATTCTTGGAATGAATGAGGCACATCCATTGATGATGGTAGCTCGTCACATTAGGTAGTAATATCTTCACAATCAACCGTGTCCCATTGCAAATTTAGGAGGATCTAAATTTCTTAGAAGCATTATTGGGACTCCTACCTTCAGAAAAAGTTTATGTGGAGGAGTTCCTCGTGGCTCAAGAGAATTAAGGAACTCTGTTGGGTAATGAACAGCTTGATTTTCATCAAGGACTTCTTAATGACTGTTGGAATCTGATTAATCCATGGTTAATCCTTGCTACTGTCTCATTTTTTGGAGCAAGAATTGTCCTTTCTCATACATACATACATATATATATATACATATATATATATATATATATATATATATATATATATATATATATATATATATATATATATATATATATATATATACACATATATACACATACATACATATATACATACATATACACATATACATATTGGGGGTTCGCTATAACTCAGCAACAGAGGTAAAATTCTCTCTCTAAAAGAGCTTACTACATGCAATCAAGCAATATGCATGGCCCTCACTGAAACGCATCTAGCCTCTGATGTAACAGATGCGGAAGTGCACATACCACGGGATGCAGTATTTTGCACAGACAGAAGAGAAAGAAGCCACGACAGAGTTGCTATGTACACCCGTGAAGACGTCACACCTCTTGTATTATTGTCACAGTCAAACTCAGTTTGTGACACCTTAATGGTACATATAAAGCCAACTGATATAGCTATATGCATGATATATCGTCCTCCAAATACCACAAAATATGACAGAAAATTTGAGGATAGCCTCAAACACATCGAAGCAGTATTAACAAACCTAGATAAGAACATCAACATGCTCTTCCTGAGTGATTTCAACTTCCTAAATGTCAAATGGCCAGAAGGCCACATCCTCTCTGGGATGTCACTGCATGAACAAAAGCACATAGAGTCATTATTTGAACTTCCTAATAATCTGCTTATGGTGCAAGTGATACTCAGGCCAACCAGGGGGAACAACATATTGGACCTATGCCTTACAAATAATGTGGACTTCATTCATAATGTGAAGGTTACACCAACAGCACTCTCAGACCACACCATTGTTGAAATATGTATGGTCCTGTGCAAAATGTTGGTATCTACCCTATCAGGAGGACTCGAGCCTCATCCAACCTGAATTTCCATAAGGTGAAATGAGAATCGATCCGCAAAGAGATCCACAAACAAAACTGGTCCAGTGTATGCAAGATATTGATCTGAAACTCAGCCAGTTTATGTCAACAGTGCAAGCTATATGCACTAAATATGTCCCAGAAAGAAAGGCCAGCACACTGTCAAACACGATTCCCAGGGACAGAAAAATCCTCATGAGATGTAGGTTGAAGATCTCAAAGCAGCTGAATAGACAACTGACGGAAATAACCCATACCACCAGCATATTTTAGCAAAGCAATCAATATTTGATTCTTATGATCAGCCAACCTAATTCTGCATTTCACTACTTAAACATTAAGGACTTCATTCATACATTTCTATACATACATACTTTTTTGAATGCCCATTACTCCGATAATTCTGCATTTTTACAGTTACACTTTTTCCATGACAGCAGATAAATTTTTTCTTCCACAACATATTTGTAGTGGCTTCATGCAGGCATAGCGTGGATTCGATCCTCGATTGCCAAATTTTAACTTGGCACTTCAACAGCATTTTTCTCACGGTAAAAACAATAGTTTTTCTGTGAATGACAGCAGTTAAAAATTTCCCAGATGCCTTTGCTAAGCAGAATAATGTCTTTGCCTCCCACAAGCCTCCGACAACCTCTCTCATCAACCTCTGACAATCTTTCTCGCCAACCTCCCACAATCTCTCCCTCTTCCAGCTGACAGTTTTTTGTACTTTTTCATGATGAAAAATACACACTCCGTGGCAGTTATAACGGAATTGCTTTCTTATATCAGAGTAATAAGGCATTTCAATAGAACATCTTTATCCCTGGGAATTACTGGGTACACCACCTAGTATATACACACACACACACACACATATATATATATACATGTACATATATATATCATCATCATCATCATCATCATCGTTTAACGTCCGCCTTCCATGCTAGCATGGGTTGGACGATTTGACTGAGGACTGGTGAAACCGGATGGCAACACCAGGCTCCAATCTAATT
>NC_068995.1:36235262-36235785 GCF_001194135.2 Octopus bimaculoides | reverse complement strand
TATATATATATATACACACACACACCTGAAACTTTACCTCTAGTTCTGATAGTGTGATGTGTGTGTGTGTATATATATATATATATATATATACACACACACACACATATACATAATATATATACTTACATATACATACATACATATACATATATATACATACAAATATACACATACAATTATACATATATATGCATATATATACACATATATACATACAAATATATATGGCTGTTGCCAGTACCGCCTGACTGGCTCCCGTAGGATTTTCGAGCGAGATCGTTGCCAGTGCCCCTGGACTGGCTTGTGCGGGTGGCACATAAAAGACACCATTTCGAGCGTGGCCGTTTTCGTGCGGGTGACACGTAAAAGCACCCACTACACTCTCTGAGTGGTTGGCGTTAGGAAGGGCATCCAGCTGTAGAAACTCTGCCAAATTAGACTGGAGCCTGGTGTTGCCATCCGGTTTCACCAGTCCTCAGTCAAATCGTCCAACCCATGCTAGCATGGAAAGCGGACGTTA
>NC_068995.1:36230814-36235252 GCF_001194135.2 Octopus bimaculoides | reverse complement strand
TCAACTTAATTTGACAGTCCCATGAAGGGAATAATACTACTGTTATTTAGCCCTAGGAAGCAGCACCGCTTCCTGTCGGCCTTGACACATTTCCTGTGTCCTTATGTTTACAAGGGGGAGACAAGCACCTCCACCCAGCTAAGCCTGCATCCAGAGAGATGTTTCTGATTCTTTGTTCCTTATCAGTAGCAATGGCCTGCTAGTTGGAGATGCCTGTCAAGCTCTCGTAAACATATAATATTTCTAGTGAAACACATTCACCGATTTCAAAAATAGAAATAATACATTTCTAAATGTCTCAGAGAGATTTATCCAGTAGTGATGCGATAAAGTAGTTGTATGCTGTCAACTTAATGTGACTGTCCCATGAAGAGAATAATACTACTGCAGAGGAAAGTGCTAAAAATGTAAATAAGATGTAAATAAATAAATGAATATACATAATCATTCAACATTCTGAGAACCTTATTATTCTAAATATATATAATGGGCTTTTTTTAGTTTTTGCCTGCCAAATCCATTCACAAGTCTTTTGTCGGGCCGAGACTACAGTAGAACACACTTACTCAAGATGCCATGCAATGGGACTGAACTCAAAACCATTTGGTGCGGAAGCAAACTTCTTATCACACAGCCACGCTTCACCCATTATTTACTTTTGAAATTAATTCAACAGAGATATAGTAAGAAAAGAACATTATCAGTCACAACATACAGAATGATA
Organism: Octopus bimaculoides; assembly: GCF_001194135.2. Taxonomy (NCBI): domain Eukaryota; kingdom Metazoa; phylum Mollusca; class Cephalopoda; order Octopoda; family Octopodidae; genus Octopus; species Octopus bimaculoides. Next base: position 36,234,528 of record NC_068995.1, on the reverse strand, counting down.
TATGTGTGTGTGTGTGTGTGAAAGCATGTTGCACATTTCCAGGCACTTTAGGATATTATTTGAAGACTAAATACAAATAGCAACTCAGTTGTATGGAAACTATTTTTCTGGTAGAATTTGAATGAATCCTTGCAAATCAAAACACAATACTGGTCAATTGTACAGTATTTCTGCTGTTTACAAAACATGGGGTAAAATTATTTGATAATAAAAATTCCCATTAGAAGAGATCCCTAGCAATGCTCTGTGAATACGGCCACAGCATATATTAACAGTAACACATTTAATGATTAACAAATTTGTTTAAATTTACACTATGATTACAGTTTGATCTGCAATTGTCTTGGAACCAAATATGATAATCCCAGAGAGGAATTGAACTCAAAACTTTTATATTTTAATGAACAGCACTAATGTCTTCCTCTACTGAGCTACATGCACACTGGTCAGACTAAATCCATTCTAGATGCACTCTTTCTTACAAACTATTTAAAAGCAGAGAAAGCTTTAGAAACGCAATTGCTAACAATTATAAAAATATGTGGATTTATATATCAACCATTCTTTCTCTATAATGTATTACAAAATTAAATAAGGGGAAAATATCAGATACTTAAGAAATGCTTACTAAAATAAACAAATAAACATTGTTTGATCTTGCTGTGCTATGCTTATCCTATTATATTTTTAGAAATTGATGTGAAGTTTCATTACTTACAGACATTCGAGCTCCTGATGTTGATGGGTCAGAAAAACCTGCTGGTACACTGGCAGCAGCAAGAGCTGCAGCAAGCTGTGAAGCTGTTATACCCTGAATAGAGCTTCCATCAAGCTAAATTAAAATAAAAGAGGAACTGCATTAAGAACCACTGATTTTCTTTTCTTTTTAGTAATGAAGGAATGAAGAGCAAAAATAATTTTGTTAAGATGCAATTCAGAGATAGATATTTAGCTAATACAGTAAAAATCTAGCTTAGATCAATACCATCAACACCAAATTTACCACTCTAGACAAGAGTTTTATTACTTTTATGAATTTTATAACCAGTTTTCTTTATTTTACTTGGTTTTGCAAGTTACTTGATGAGCTCAGTATCAGCATCACAAACTAAAAAAAAAAATATAAAAGCTTCTAGTACACCTGTAAAGTGGTTGGTGTTAGGAAGGACACTCAGCAGTAGGAGCCATACCAAAGCTAACATTGGGGCTTAGCGGTATTTCGTCTTAAGGCGGCGAGCTGACAGAAACGTTAGCAAGCCGGGTGAAATGCTTAGTGGTATTTCGTCTGCCGTTACGTTCTGAGTTCAAATTCCGCCAAGGTCGACTTTGCCTTTCATCCTTTCGGGGTCGATTAAATAAGTACCAGTTACGCACTGGGGTCGATATAATCGACTTAATCCTTTGTCTGTCCTTGTTTGTCCCCTCTGTGTGTAGCCCCTTGTGGGCAGTAAAGAAATGCCTGTAGCTTATCAGATCCTGTCAAACTATCCAATCATTGCTAACATCGAAAAATGGACATTAAATGATATTGATGATGAGGATAATTTAGTCATAACACAAAGTCTAAAGGCTTTAATTATTCACTAGTGTATTGAGAAGTTGGCTTAGCAGAGTCCTTTCCTTCCCACATTATCCTCATAGAAAATGCTGACTTCAGCATTTAGCAAAAACATTTGTGAATTTTAAGGTGCATTTGATGTTTAACAGTGTTATTTCTCTGGTTGAGCTTGCTTGAATTTGTCCAACTTGATCACATTTTCTAGATCATCCATCACAATCCTGCATAGCAAGGCAACATTCAGTGTTGATACAGATCTGATCAATGAAAGTTTGTTTTACAGGACTGACAACCTCTGTTTATCCATGCCAGAATGTTCATAGCATAGAATCACTAACGAGTTCTTATTTAACTCTCCAGCAATGTCCTGCAAAACTTATCTCTCTCTCTCTCTCTCTCTAATGACACCAGTGATTGCAAGACTACCATACAATCTTTGGTCAATTGCTTTATCGGTGCCATGTAAAATGCACCTGTGTCAGTACAATGTAAAATGTACTTGCGCAGGTGCAATGTAAAAGGCATTCATATCAGAGTCACATAAAATGCACTTGTGCTAGTGCCACATAAAAGCACCCAGCACATTGTAAAGTAATGAAGAATATGTATTTTTATGGAAGACTAGAATAAATAAAGAACTACTATTACAAATTGTAACATCATTTTTTTCCATGCTGGAATAATTAAGATAATTCTTTTGATGCATGGCTGCTGAGCTATAACAGCTGTGAGATTAGTGCTGTCAAGACTTAAACTCATCATGTTAAACTTTGTTATAACCACTGTGTTGTGTCTTATGTTACTTTAAACATTTGCTCCAACAACATAAAATATTTAAATATAAAACATAAAAGGCATTGCCTTTCATTTTAGCATGGTAAGGAGCAGTAAAATAACTTTAAAACCCCCCCCAAAAAACCCCAACACCATCATATCCATTTATTTTAACATTCATGTATTATGCTTACCTGTAAGGGTGACTGTTCTTGGGTGTGAAGTGGTGATGCAGATTCTTCATCATCTGACATTTGATCAAGAGAGTATGCAGCTGGAAGAAAAAAAAAAAGGATATACATTGAGTTATGTAAGAATATACATTAGTATTATCGGAGCAGAAATATATCAACATGGCTATAGAGCTTATCAATAAATTCAAGACTGTTTTATTTGAGCTGAAAACCTAATAATATTACTTCTACAAAAGGTGGAGAGCTGGTAGAATTGTTAGCATGCTGGACAAATTGCTTAGCAGCATTATGTTGTGAGTTCAAATTCTGCCATGGTCAACTTTGTCTTTCATCCTTTCGGAATCAATAAAATAGGTGTCAGTTGAATGCTAAGGATGATGTAATCAACTTATCCCCTCCTCCAAAATTGCTGGCCTTGTGCCAAAATTTGAAATCAATATTAGTTCTACACTTCAGAAATTTGAAAGTTTACGCTGTGTGTATTTCAACAACTCTACCTTCGCAACCAAATATTAATTCCCAAATTCGAAATGAAAGAAAAGATACAGGCAACAAATTTATCTTTACATATAATTTTATTCTCTTGAACTTGGATAGAAAACCAGCAAAGACTTTGATATAATTCAGTTCAAGATGACTTTAATACCAAATAGAAAACCACTCACCTGAAGACAAAAAACTCTCCCCAGCTTTAGCTCCCTGTTCATTGACAGTGGCAGCTATCAACTGGGCAACATGATAAAATGCAGGATGTTCATCTATTATTCTGAAAATTTAAATAAAAATACAATTTAATTTAGCATTTCAATGTGGAGTAGAAAGGATAGCAGAACAGTTACATGTTTCGAAATGAGTAATATGTCATCTCCTCTCACTGCTTTTCCTACTGCTACTACAGGGGTTTTTACTCCTTGGAGTCTACTGGTTTCATACCACTGCCTGCACTTTGCTATTCTTGACTCACACATGTCTCTCTCTCTCTCTCACTCACTCATCTTCACACCTATATAGTATCTATCCACTCACTTCCAAGTCTTGCACTAACCCCCATACTCAGTCCTTCTTCCCCAGGATGTTGGTCCTCTGGAAATTCCTTCCTTCATGTTTTCCATTAACCACATCTACTTCACTATGTACATAAATACATACACATTATATATATATATATATATATATATATATATATAT
>NC_068995.1:36224644-36227731 GCF_001194135.2 Octopus bimaculoides | reverse complement strand
TGTACCTGTGTTCTTTGCCTGTGAGGAACCTTGCAGAACCTCCTCTCCATCTTACTTCCTGGATGCAGCACATATCTACGCATCTCCGTTCAAGCATCTCAACAATTTCACCAGATCTACCTTTCAGCGTGCCGACGTTGAGAGTGCCAATCCTAACAGTATGGGTGTTGGGGGTGTGGGCCTGTAGCCTGGGAAGAGGAAAAGCAGTGTCGTGTACCTGAAAAGAAAACTTGCAATTGGAAGAATTCATAAGCAAAACATTACCTACAACCTGCAAACATTTCTCAACCTTAATGCGCTACCCAAAGGTAGGGGAGATAGATAGATGTCATGAGAATTTTATAAACTCTTGAGAGAACTCTTGGTTCTTGAAGTACATTACATACAGCTAGCTATGATGAATGGCATGTAAATATTGGGACAATAGTCTTTGATTTTTTCTATTCAAAAGGGTTTTTCAACCCAATGTTTATATGCTATTAAATATATAAATATATATATGAAACAGCAACATAGCCTACCGTTTTTCAAGTAGTGTCCATGTAAAGACAAAAATTGAGATAGATATAGAAACACACACACACACGTACAACATATAAGTAAATAAAGAAATAGCTGTGCTTGATATACAGAAAAGTAAGAAGTAGAAATTCTATTCAATGTACCTTGTGTAATCAATGGGTGCAAAAAAGGTAGAGTGTAATCAAAAACAGACTAACAAGGATTAGCTGATTACACTGATTCCAGTACTTGATTGGTACATTGTTCTATCAAGCATTACAGGTTAGGTTGACTTGAGATGGGTTTGAACTCAAAATGTTAAGAGTTATAACTAATTACTGCAAGGTATTTTGCCTGACACTCAAATGATTCTGCTAATTATTGCCACTATGTACAGTATAAATTATTATTATTATTATTATTATTATTATCACCATTATTATTATTAAGGTGGTGACCTGGCAGAAAGGGAGGAGTTGTATATCTCTCCATGTATGTCTTTGCATTGACCCCACTTGAGTATGGGTACTGTGTTTCCATGACCTACAACCTAGTGGTGCGACTAAAGATTGATAAAATAAATACGGATGTTAAAAAACTAAGTGGTTTAAAAACCCTTCAAAGCATTGTTCTAGCATAAGCACAGTCCACTGACTGAAACAAGAATAAAAGGAAAGCGTACAGGCTGTAAGAATCTGTAGCACAGATCCAATGATGTGGTTACGATGGAATTGTATAAGTTAATCTCCCAACTAACTGCACAACCAACAATTAGACACATCTCTTTCTGTTACTTTTATCAACTATAAATGTTCTTTTCCTCAGCAAATTTGTTGTTTATTCAAAAATAAAACATTTTGAATCACTGGCTTTCATTTTACAAAGAATATTTCTGAAGATTTAAATGGTTAGTTTTGATCTAAAGCAGTGGCTCTCAACTATTTTTTGACTATGGATCCCTTTGATTCCTATTTTACTTGGATGGATTTCCATCCCTATTTGATGTACATAAAAAAAATAAGAAAATTAAAATATTTTGTGTATCGCACAAATTTTAACAACAAATTCAACTTTTAAACAAAGTTTTTTTTTTTTTTTTTAAGAAGCGTTGTGATGTATTGTAAGATACAGAAAAAAATTTATTTCTCAAATGCGTGATAATGCTATAAATAGCGTGATCAAGATAAATTATCCATATAATGCAGAAACATACGTTGCCGGCCAGCCAAATCACAGAGATGTGAATTCGAGTCTCATGGCTGGCCGGCAACGTATTTTTCTGCATTATATGGATAATTTATCCTGATCACGCTATTTATAGCATTATCACGCGTTTGAGAAATAAATTTATTTCTGTATCTTTTAACAACAAAATTTTATATGGACTCCCAAGGGCCATATGGAGCCTGGCTGAAAACAACTGAGCTAAAGTATGACCCACTTGTCCTGAAAAAGATTTATCTTTGTAGGTTTATTACTTCAGGAGCCAGACTTGAGTAATGGCCACTTGGATTCCATATAATTGCAAAAAAGAAATTAACTATCATGCTATTAACACCTATTAAATTAGTTATGAACCTTTCAGGTGAGATGACAAAGCACCAAAGTACCCAGAGCTTGGCCGTACTCAAGAGGACCCATACCCCACAGCAGAAGTGTTAAGATTGATCCTGCTGGTGGTGTAAAGCCCTTGTGGCAGTCCATATAAAAGCGCTTGTGCAATACCATGTAAAAGTGTCTGTGTGGTGCCACGTAAAAGCACCCCGTACACTCTGTAAAGTGGTCAGCATTAGGAAAGGTATCCAGCCATAGAAACTATGCCAAATCAGACTGGAGTCTGGTGCAGCTCCTCAGCTTGCCAGCTCTGGTCAAACCATCCAACCCATTCCAGCATGGACAACAGACATTAAATGATGATGATAATGATTTCAGAATTTAATAACAGAAATAATATCAAAATTTGCTTACTGTCGAATTTGCTTTGTTTTATGCAGCTGGAGTAAGAGTTTCAAATCCTGGAACATTACTAAAAGACAAGGTGAAAGAAAAGAGGTTATTCAATTATCCATTTGTTGTGTAATGGTGATAAAAATTTTAATTAAATGACAGGCAAAGTTGTTTTGTGAACCTGTCCAAATAAATCCAAAGTATTCCACTACGGTATGGGAAAGCAAATAAATATGCTGGTAGTGAATGCCATAAGGCACAAATATTAGATTGATCAGGACAGGGAAAATGGAATTGCCTAAAAAACCCAAAAAAATCTCACAAGTCCTCAAAAAATTTGCATGTGGCTGTGTGGTAAGTAGCTTGCTCAACAACCACATGGTTCCGGGTTCAGTCCCACTGCGTGGCACCTTGGGCAAGTGTCTTCTACTATAGCCTTGGGCCGACCAAAGACTTGTGAGTGGATTTGGTAGATGGAAACTGAAAGAAGCCCGTCGTATATATGTATATATATATATGTATGTGTGTATATGTTGTGTATCAGTGTTTGTCCCCCCAACATCGCTTGACAACCGATGCTGGTGTGTTTAGGTCCCCGTAACTTAGCGGTTCGGCAAAAAGAGACTGATAGAATAAGTA
>NC_068995.1:36222629-36224403 GCF_001194135.2 Octopus bimaculoides | reverse complement strand
GGTTGACTTATAGATCAAGATGACTTTGGCAGACTAAAATTCAATATAAAATGCAGCAGAATTTGGAAAAAATAGTAATGATGCTTGAATGCTTATACCAAGCAACAGATTAAGTCTATCACCCAGAATTTAGAACACAAAGAACCAGAAAAAAAAAAAAAAAATCAAGACTGATACCTTAACAATTCTGCTAATCCACATTCTGGACTGGCACTTTATTTTATTAATCATCGCTCCACCCCACAAAAAAAAAAATCTATAATTTCCTCACACATTCTCCTCTTCTCTGTTCCCACCTCTATCTCTCATTACTAGCAAGCATCTCTCTTGCTCTCCTCCATTACTCAACCATCATGTAACTTACCATCATTGCCTCTCCTCCATTACTCTCTTCTATCACCATATCATTGACACTGATCCTCTGCCACAACTCTATTATCACTCCCATTAGCCATGTTATTTCTATTCACTCTTTCAATAATCCCAAAGAAGCTACTTCACAGTCATGGTGTTTTTATGCAATTTTTTTTTTTTAATGACACTGCCCCTCACACTCTTCTATCACACTTTCACACCTAACCAACCTGGCCCACCTTTATGTACTCTCTTCTATCACTCTCCCATTCTGGTTGTCTTCTATAACTTTCTCTCTTTCACTCCTAGCTCTCTTCTATCACTTCCTATTTCACTCAGCCAGTTGTGTGGGAAAGAAAGGAATGAATAATCAGAGACAACACAAAAAAGAAAGGATCATTTAGTCTGTATTTAGTTGAGGACAAGAGAACCTTGTTAGTGTTAATGAATGAAGAAATGGTAACAATGAAAGGTAGGGAAAACTCTTTAGTCTCAACAGAGACAAGACAACCTATTTGATTCCAATGCTGCAATAAATGCACTTAGTGAGACTCAGTGAAGTAATTAGTTAGAAGGGCATTTAGATACAGAAACCATGATCCAAATGGAATGTGGTTTCAGGTTCATTTAGGAGGAAAATAACTGAAAATAACAACTGATTCAAACTGTAACAACCAGTGCAACCTCTATAGCCATAGTAGACATATGACGATATGACAATGTTTATTTGTGAGAGATAAAAAGACTTAAGATAAGTAGAATAACTTACTTAAAACTGTCGTATCATTAGCAAGACCAGGTGTAGTGAGGATAAGGTTTTCCACAGCATCAGAGTCCATCAACATATTTTCAACCTGTAAATTAATCCAGATTTACAAATTACAACATAATTTCAAGGGAATTTTCTTGAAACCCTATTATTTGAATACATGTAAATGATATTTTATGTCAAACATGATTACATTGTGTTGTTTCTTTTCTTCCTTGTGCCATCAGGACGTTAAAAATTATTATATTACATTTACAAGGTACTCAACTAATAAGTTCAGTATTATTATGAAGCCAGTATGCTCCGTTGGATGTGTAATGTCAATGTGAATACCCGTCAGAGTGTAAGTATCTTGAGAGAAAAGCTGAACATTAGAAGCATCAGTTGTGGCGTGCAAGAGAGACGATTGCGCTGGTATGGACATGTGGTGAGAATGGAGGAGGATAGCTGCGTGAAAAAGTGCCACACCCTAACAGTTGAGGGAACCCGTGGAAGAGGTAGGCCCAGGAAGACCTGGGCTGAGGTGGTGAGGCAAGACCTTCGTACATTGGGCCTCACCGAGGCGATGACTACTGACCGAGACCTTTGGAAATGTGCTGTGCGTGAGAAGACCCGGCAAGCCAAGTAAGATCGTTGCCAGTGCCCCTGGAC
>NC_068995.1:36212764-36220264 GCF_001194135.2 Octopus bimaculoides | reverse complement strand
CTTTGCCTGGTATGCTAATGATTCTGCCAGCTTGCCATCAGAATAAATATTGCAAAGTATTTTCTCTGACACTGTAACAACTCTGCTAAATAATGTATATAAAATACTGATATGATGCAATTGTTTATAAGATTTTTTTAATTACACCATCTTATGTATGTTCCATTAACATATAGTAATTATTGGGAATGTAATACTAAATTATGCAATCCACATTTGTTGTCAAACCATTAGAGACCTGTAGTTATTAAGCATAATTGTTGGAGTGAACATCTGACAGTAGTAGGAGCCATCAAGGATATGACTCATAATTGCAGCAAATAGATATATATTTGTCAAAGAAAAATGGACACATTTTTACATAGAACAGTCCATGGCGAAGCAGACATGAGAAAGAGTGTAATCAAAATCTATGAAATATATATGATTGTTTTCTTAGTGTCTGCTTTATTGTTTCTTCCTGACTGCTGTTTTATTGTGATGTACAGATATTTTTTCTCTGAAACAATTAAAAAAAAAATGTCTTATACTTACCAGAGTCTACGGGTTCTTTCACATTTTTCTTCACAGCATAAACCATAGAACCATTCTTCACACCATATGATTCTAAAGTCTTTGTTCTTTGTAAACAATTACCACAATAAACCAATTCTGTTGGTAAGAAAAAAAAATGAATGCATAATTTGTCTTTCTAAAGCAAAACATTGATTTTTGTAGGGAAACAATAGATTTTGTATAGTATTCTAAGGTACTTCCTTGACTTAAGAAGGATGAAAAGCAAAAGGTGAACCTGTGCCCCACCATACAAAAATGATTGTTGAACTTGGGGCCTAGAAGGAGAAAATTAAATAATGTAACGCATATATACTAAAACTCTATTATTATTTGTTCTTCAGAGATATTCAACTTAGCTGTAGGTAACAAATGAGATCACATTTTCTGAATTCAAAACAACTTTGCTTTTAATTAGTATATAGCCAACAAACAAATCTGTCATATATGACTGTTTCACATCAACAATTAAAGGCTTGCTCCAAAAATCTGCAACACTGTCACAACTAACTTTCTTCAGGTTGAAATTCTTGTGTTGTCTTTTAATAAAGTTGTCCTGAATGTCAGGCACTACCTTGATGAGTTTAATCGAACAAATCGATTCCAGTACTTCTACTTTTTTCTCAGCTTGGTACTTATTTTGTTGGTCTCTTTTTGCCAAACTGCTGAATTATAAGGACGTAAACAAACCAACACCAGTTGTCAAGCAGTGGTGTGTGCGGAGCAAACACAAAAGATGCACATGCACACACACACACATATATATACACAACAGGTTTCTTTCAGTTTCCATCAACCAAATCTACTTACAAAAATTTTGTCAGGTGAGGGCTACAGTAGAGGACACTTGCTACACAGTGGGACTGAACCTGGAACCATGTAGTTGGGAAAAATATTGTTTTTATAAATGGATCAGACCTGTGAGCTATAATTTCATGTCTCAAGTATAGAGGTTCCCAAATTATTTAATTACAGATCAGCTCTGACCACACAGACCAATGATCAAAAGCATGGCATTGTTTTGTCTTAATGATTCTACAAAATTATACCATAAATCCACAAAAACTGTCGAAAAAAGTAAAAACTCATTTCTTTTGCGCACATTTGTCATATATGATACACAAAACGTATAGACCCGAAGAAGTTACAGTTGTTTCAGAACAGATAATTTCCGACTCTATTCTTAAGGGATGCCTTCTACTTTATTATTTATTTTCCAACAGTCTACGAAGCTAATACGATATCAACAAAATGCAATAAAACAGTTATTATGCTATACATATTTGGTTGCCAAGATGATGTTTTCTGTTTCAAAAATCTCATTAAAAATATAATTTTACAGTTACACACACATATAAACCTCGCTGAGAATTAACTGGAATTATAGCCCAAGGTCTGTTTTTTGGAGATGCTTTTGGGCTAATGGTAAAACAGCTATTTCTATAGATATAAATGTTATATGAATGCCAACAGCAAGAAACTTTTGTATAAATTGCTTACAAATATCTTAATTGACACAAACAAATTTTTTACATGAAACCTATCCAAGTTCAACGAATTAAGTGTACACGTATAAATGCTTGGGATATATTTTCGTAACCATCTCATATTTACAGCTTCTTATATCGAAATATATGATTTATGTTAATTTTGGATAATTAAAAAAAAATGTTAAGTATATTTCTATTGATTAATAAATCCTTAGCTCAGAGAGAATTTTTAAATAAATACTTTCGTTAGATTCGTATATAAGAGGCTGAACTAAATAGAGTCAAAAATGCATTAATTATTAAGATAGTTAAAATATAATTAACTCAGTTTTAGTTTCTAAACTGCGTGAATTCATGGATATTCAATTTCAAAAGTTGGACCACTTAAAACACAATTTCGTTAAACACAAACAAGCAAAAAAGAAAACAAAATCTTTTATTTACAAAAATCAGTTCAATATATCTACATAACCAAAGCAAAAAAAATCTTACCAATTTCTTTGTCTGATAGAGTAACATTTTCCGAAATTCGGTTTATAAATTCATTGACCATAGAATTAAGATCTATAGACTCTAACTGAAAACGATTTTGATCAAATAAACACCGCACGTTGATGGTCGCCATGTTGTTAATAATATGAATTCAACTTCCGGTTTACTTGCCAATTTGCTTTAGAATAATAATATATGAAATAAATACCATTGTTTTGCAAATTAATATTTGATATCAGATAAAACAAATGACATAAAACTTATCATCTAAAAAATACATATCCAATTAAAATTTAATGCTTACAAAAATAGAAAAATAGAACTCACAGCATTTTTTAATCTTTTACTTATTTCAGAAATTAGACAGCGACCATGCTGGGGCACCCACCTTTAAGAATTTTTAGTTGAATGAAAGAAACAAGCATAGCACATGAGATGTAGTTTGGTTCATTGGTGGGGGGTAATATGTAACGTATGGATGGAGAGCATATACGAAGAGGTACTGAAAAGTTCCTGGCTTTGTGTTAAAAGAAAATACAGGAGGATCAGTTAATTATGATTTTATTCAACATTTTCCCCTCTCAAATTTACACACTTATTACAGCGGTCCTTCAGCTTTTCTAAGCCCTGAAAAAGAAACAGGTCTTTAGTGATACCCTTAAAACTAGAAACTTTCCAGTACCCCTTGTGTATGTGTATGTGTGTGTGTGTATAAAAACAAGGGAGTGCTGAAAAGTTCCTGGTTTTGAGTAAAAGAATAATTATTATTTTATTCAACATATTCCCCTTTCAGATTCGTGCACTTATTACAGCGGTCTTCAGTTTTTCTAAATCCCGTAAAAGAACTTGGAAAGTTGGGCATCAAACCAGGCCTTTTGTGGTACCCTTAAAAGCAGGAACTCCCTCATAATACATAGCACTTCCAAAATTCAATTTCACTGAGGTGGGTGGGTCTTCTCAAGAACCTCATGTCATTAGACATCTTGACCCATTGCCATCTCTTCTATGGGGCTCAGAATCTTCAGACTGGCCTTCACTATCTCATCTCAATCTTCCTGAGTTTCTCTTTTTCACAAGTTCCATCCACTTTAAGTGATTGGCACTTCTTTATAGAGTTGTCCTCATTCATACAAATGACCAAACCATCATAGTCTTCTTTCTTGCAGCCTACATCTTTTACTCTTGCATACCTAACTTTTCTCTCTACATTGATGTTGCATATCTATTGGAGCATACTAACTTCATTCTTTTCTAGTCTATGTATGTCCACTGCTTTCAGGGCCCATGTTTCACAACCAAAGAGCATAACCATTCATACACATGCATCATATAATTTGCTTTTCACTGAGAGAGAGAGATAGAGGCCTTTTGTTGCCAGCAGAAGTTATAGCTCTCTGAACTTTCTCCATCCTATTCTTGTACCAACAACTCTACATTTAGAACATCCTCCTCCACAACTAATTTGATCACTTAAGTAACATAAACCGTCTACAACCTAGAGGGAACTTCCTGGGCTTTTAAGAAAATATAATTCCTATGTGTCCTTAGTGTCTATTATTCCTGTGCATCTGCCACATACAAAGACAACTTTCTCTGTTAATCAATCTGTGATTTTATTGCACTTCTTAAGGGTTTATAGCTTGCACTGAATTCCTTCCAACACCTTTCCTACATATTGTGCAGGGCTATTTATTTGACACAAAGAGATTATTATCTATTTTCTTGCAAAAACAACTTTGATCTTCACTTAGTTAACTTTAAAACCCTTTGATTCCAGGTTTTGCTTCCATACCTGGAATTTCTTTTTGAATTCTGCTATAGATTTCACTATAAGAGTGAGCATATAGCAATTTCCATGAGCAGTCAGTCTTAAATTTCTTTGTTATAACCTGGAGGACTATGATGATGAATGAAAGGAGACTGAGAACTGAGCCCAGGGGAAATCGTACATGTACACTAAATTTATCATTGTACTAATGGCTGATTCTCACTTTACTAACAACACCCCCATGCATGACTTGTATAGCTGTAATAAGCCAGACAACCAGATAATAAACCATAGGATTCTGCCAAAGGCTTTCTCTAGGCCAGGCGTCAGGGAACTTTTTAACCAGTTACCCCAAAATTTATTTATTTACACCAATGTTACGCCTTCATTTGAAAGGAAGAAAATCATAGATTCTTTGAATTGAAAAGGGTTATTGAATCTATTTATATGGAGAATACAATTATAAATATAGAAAGTACAAAACAAATGTGATAAAATAAATTAATATCCTCATTATGAAACAAAAGGATTTTTCTAGAAACTTTTTCTCATCAGGCTCCTATGCCAGTAGCACATAAAAAGCACCTACTACACTCTCAGAGTGGTCGGCATTAGGAAGGGCATCCAGCTGTAGAAACATTGCCACATCAGATTGGAGCCTGGTGCAGCCTCCTGGCTTGCCAGACCTTAGTCGAACCATCCAACCCATGCTAGCATGGAAAGCAGACATTAAACAATGATGATGATGATGTTTTGGAGAAATCATGTTTCATTTTTATTACAATTACATCAAAATTCGAGTATTTTGATGCCAGAGCAATTTGGATACAGTCTTTAGGGTTCAATAAATTACTCTGCTTTGTTTTTAGTTTCATTAGAGTGGAAAATCCTTGTTTGCAAAGGTAAGTTTTTGCAAAAGGCAGCAACTTTTTTGACTGCCTCCTCATGCCAGAAAAAATTTTTTTGTCATAACAAGGAACATGTTTTTTCTTATATAATTTTACTAATGTCTAATGACTCTTCATTACCCACAAGAATTTCATTTTTACCCCACTTGGGGTAATTTATTGCTGGTTCACCAACCCCTGCCAATGAATGCTAAGTACAACAGTTTACATTTAGCCAAATACTTCTCCTCTAGCTGTTTAACTAGGAAGATGGCATCTGTGATATTCCTCCTTGGCACAAAATCAAACTGCATCTCATCTAATCTAATTCTGTTCCTAATCATGCTGTAACTCTCTCTGTAACTTTTATGATCTGTCCTACAGTTTGATACCTCTGTAATTGTTTCTTTAAATCATCTCCTTTACCCTTGTAGCCACTAACTATAATGCTACTATTCCAGTCATTGGATATGACACCTTCCTGTATCACCTGATTAACTGATTAACTATACAGGTTACTACGCTGTATCCTATTCCACCAGATATTGTAAGCTTCTCAATGATGATTTGCAATAGTCCAGAGGTTGTCCTTGTCTCCATATCCTTCATTGCTTTATTTATCATACTGCTGTCAACTCTCACGGTTGGCCCTCAGGTGGGTCCATATTAAGGAGGCATTCCCTCTCCTATGCATTCTCCAAGTTTAATAACTTTTCATAGTGGCATTTCCATGCCTCTTTCTTATCAAAATCAATAAGTGCAAGCATACCAGTATTCATTCACACACATTTCTCATCCACAGCATCTCTATTATCTTTGATAGATTGCCTACCAACCCAGAACACCACATGCAGTAGAACTTTGGCAAATCTCCTACTTTCTATTTCTCCCTCTGCCATGTAACCTTTTTGCCTAGCTTCCCCTCTTGTTATTTGATATAATTCTCTGCTACCATAATTTTTCTAGACTTTCCAAGCCTATCTCTCTGCTTTTATAGCACTGTCTACTTTTTTGTTCCATCACCCTCAACCTGCTTGGGACTTTGCACCAGCCACAGATTTGGTCTGTAGCCCTTAGTTGGTTGTCCTGCATGAACTTCCAGTTGTCATCGAAACTGTATGTTCCCAATTCCTCCTATTCATCAAATGCTTCCATTAGAATATCACTAGACCTCTGCTAGTTTGCTGCGGTCTTTGAACTTCTATAGCTTCCTTTTCTAGACTGGTTTGTTTCTTTGAGTCTTTCTAGCATTGATTCTGAAGCCACCAACAACTAACGTACGTATATATGTGTGTGTTGTAAACAACATAGTAAGATGATGTTTTTGTTTCGCGTAAATAGTTTAAGTGCTCGATTCGTACCTACAAAAATCTCGTAGTGCGTAGTGGATATACAGGGAACAAAGAGTCACCCAATGGAAATAAAGATATGTGGAGTTAAGCCTGTATATTACTACATTGATTTTATTGCGAAATAGAGATAGGAGAAAGTGAAAGAGGTGGGAGAGAGAGAGAAGGAGAGGGAGGAGATAGGATGAGAGGAGAAAGAGATAGGGGAGGAAGGAAGAGAGGGGAATGGATATATATGTGCTGAATGCTATGAGGTGAACGACTTATTTGTATTATCTCAATACATGTGTCAAGGGAGGATAACTTCCTAGTTACCGATTATCTCCCTTGATTACGTAAACATGGCGTTGCTACCATAACTTTAAACTATTCTATTTATTGTATTACCAAAATTCCTTTAAAATGTCTTACCGTGACCTTCGAAGTAAGTTATTTTCATATATGAGTAATATTTAATTTCTATTTTGTCATTGAACATACTTTTTTTTCAGTATAAGTTCACGAAAATGTAGTTAGTTTGTTGTTTGTTGTACAAAACGTGTGTAATTATTTTGTTGCTAGGCAAAATTCGGAGCTAAAATTACTATCTCTTATGTAGTTTCGATAAATCAAGAAACAAAACTATTTTGTTTGTAAATCTCAAAGACATGATTTATATTTGTTGTGGATAACTTCCAGTTTCTGACCCGGGGAAAAAAAAATGAAAAAAAAAAAATAGTGTAATACGTGTAAAACAACATGTAGTAAACAAATATGAAAAAAAAAAGGGCAGAAACTGGAGGTTAACCTTTGTTGTTGTATGCGAATGACTTATACAGTGTTAATTTAATTTCAATGTCTTGTTATCTCTTGAATTATTTAAGTCTTATTTTTATCGCCTTTTTATTACTTATATAAACACGTATGTATATGATACATATATAATACAAAACATTAACATACAAATCCCAAACCGAAGAAAA
>NC_068995.1:36211052-36212588 GCF_001194135.2 Octopus bimaculoides | reverse complement strand
GTAGAAAAAAAATGAGAAAAAGCAGGAAGAAAGAAAGAAAAAAAATCAATTAAACATCCAGTGCCTCAAATGGTTGCACACCACAACGTTCAACGCAACCTTCTGGAGTAACCCAATACGCTCGCAGTATTACCACGGGAGATGGGGATGCTAAGGCATTGCAACAGCCAAGTCACTCTCATGGGCATCACTTGACACTGCGGTAAGGCCCATCATCGCGAAGTAGATATGAGTAGTTTGTCGAACGACTAGGGACAATCTCACGACATGGTTTATCTTGTGGGTGTAGTGTAGCAGTTCGAATCTGTTGCTTTTTATCTAATATTCATTTTCTTTTTGTAAGCCTGTACGTTCTAATGGTCTTTATAACAGAGACTAACAGGTGGATTCGATCAGAACGTGAGACCAGTTAAGTTAATAATGTTGCCACCAAGAAGGGAGCTTTTATATGTTTGTTCGATCTGCTAGAAATAGTAGCAAATCTCTACCAAATCACACCCTACTATTCTAGAAAAGAAAGATAAGTCTTATATTTAAAATAAAAGGCAATTTTTTGATAGCTGTACATAGGGGTAAAAAAAAAACCCTGGATGAAATGCTTTTGCTCATCGAGGCTGAGTTGAGAAAACAGTAATTATTGTTGGGTAGAGATTCTAAATGTCTCAAGCCATATCCTTTCTCTTGCGATCACAATTCCTTTCCTCATTTTGAATTGCTGTCTACATTGGCATAACTAGAATGTGTGCCATCCTGGACAGCAATATCAAAGGCAGGTTAACTAGGAATTTAGTTTTTGTATATGGCAGATGTTCAGGTGCAATAAACACTGTAAACAAACAAGAAACAACTTCTGTCTCATTCCAAGGAGAAAAACTAGAGGTAGTTGATAGCTTCCGCTATCTGGGTGACCAAGTTAGTAGTGGCGGTGGGTGCGCTGAAAGTGTAGCTGCTAGAATAAGAATAGCCTGGGCAAGGTTCAGAGAGCTCTTACCTCTGCTGGCGACAGAGGGACTCTTACTCAGAGTAAAAGGCAGACTGTATGACGCATGTGTATGAACAGTCATGCTACATGGCAGTGAAACATGGGCTGTGATGGCTGAAGACATGCGTAAGCTCGCAAGGAATGAAGCCAGTATGCTCCAATGGATGAGTAATGTCAGTGTGCATACCCGACAAAGTGTAAGTATCTTGAGAGAAAAGCTGAACATAAGAAGCATCAGTTGTGTGCAAGAGAGATGATTGCGCTGGTATGGACATGTGACGAGAATGGACGAGGATAGCTGCATGAAAAAGTGCCAAACCCTAACAGTTGAGGGAACCCGTGGAAGAGGTAGGCCCAGGAAGACCTGGGCTGAGGTGGTGAGGCAAGACCTTCGAACATTGGGCCTCACCGAGGCGATGACTTCTGACCGAGACCTTTGGAAATATGCTGTGCGTGAGAAGACCCGGCAAGCGAAGTGAGACCTAAATCCAAGGCCTCTGCCAGGGGTGTAGCCAGCCCACTTATGCGTACCTTTCCTTCATTGGACACTAAAC
>NC_068995.1:36200585-36210932 GCF_001194135.2 Octopus bimaculoides | reverse complement strand
GTGCCCGTGACATGTGTA
Source organism: Octopus bimaculoides (assembly GCF_001194135.2). Lineage (NCBI taxonomy): Eukaryota > Metazoa > Mollusca > Cephalopoda > Octopoda > Octopodidae > Octopus > Octopus bimaculoides. The sequence continues at coordinate 36,210,914 of NC_068995.1, read as the reverse complement.
AGGATTTTCGAGCGAGATCGTTGCCAGTGCTCCTGGACTGGCTCTTGTGCGGGTGGCACATAAAATACACCATTTTGAGTGTGGCCCTTGCCAGTACCGCCTGACTGGCCTTTGTGCGGGTGACACGTAAAAGCACCCACTACACTCTCTGAGTGGTTGGCGTTAGGAAGGGCATCCAGCTGTAGAAACTCTGCCAAATCAGATTGGAGCCTGGCGTAACCATCTGGTTTCACCAGTCCTCAGTCAAATCATCCAACCCATGCTAGCATGGAAAGCGGACGTTAAACGATGATGATGATGATGATGATGATATATATTAGAAAAAACAAGGTATCTGGATGGTTGTACATATACAAATATTTATTAACATGTCATGTTTTTACAAATCACATATTTTCATCTACTCTAATAGAATCTTCAGATTTAAATTGTGTGAAGGGATTTGTTGGGGTGGAGAGAGAGAGGAGGGAAAAGAAAAGAAAAGAGGGAGAGGAATGGAGAGATAGTGGAGGGAAAAAGTGAGAGAGAGTGTGTGTGTGTGTGTGTGTGTGCATGCGTGTGTGTGTGTGTATGTGCCTGTGTATCTGGAAGGAAATGTTTTGAACAGGAGATAAAGAAAAAGAATATTTTTAAGTTGGTTGCTGGAACAGATGCTTCCTTTAGTTCAGTCAGCTCACCAGTGGGGTCTGAAAGGAAAATGTTTTCAAAGTGAAAAAATGTGTTTTTTTTTTCCTTAATGTCAATGGAAAATAGAAGGAAAGAAAGAAAGAAGAAAAATGTGTTTATATCTATACAGTTGGTCAGTTCTTTCAATAAATGACAAATTGATTCTTGGTCTGTTGAGTTGTGTCCCTTCTCTGTGTACCAAACTGAAAATGAAGTGAGGATGATGTCAACTACAAACTCTGGGAACAGTGAAATTAGTGAAACTACTTGAAGTTTAGCATGTTATATAAGAAAAAAAACCCCCAAAACCCCCAGATTATGAGGAAACAATTTATGGTTGGTTTGCATCAACAAACAGAATAAATAAAATTTGCAAAATATTTCTATACTCTGTGTTTGTATGTGTGTACATTTATGTATATACTTTCATAAATGTCTACTGATGAAGTTATAAAGTATTTATGTTTAAACATTCTATTTTATTCCATTTTTCAGATTTCACTGAAATGATGAGAGCTTTAGGCTATCCACGACTTATATCCATGGAAAACTTCCGGAAGCCAAATTTTGCCCTAGTTGCTGAGATATTATTATGGCTAGTAAAAAGGTAGATGAAATAGTCACCATAGCTGTTTGAAAGTTAACATACATTCACCTAAAATATTCCAGATTTTTATTGTTTTTCTTTTTTATGGTATTAGATTTGGCCATGTCTGTTACATGGAACAGTATCAGGTAATCATCATCATTATTTAATGTCTGTTCTCCATCCTGGCCTGAGTTGGACAGTTTGACTGAAAACTGGTAAGCTGGGGAGCTGCACCAGGTTCCAGTCTGATTTGGCATGGTTTCTATGGCTGGATGCCCTTCCTAACATCAACCACTCCAAGAGTGTAATGGGTGCTTTTTATGTACCACCTGCGCAGGTGTCAGTTACGTAACACCAGCATCAGCCACTACTGCAATCTCACTTGGCTTGACAGGTCTTCTCAAGCACAGTATATCACCAAAGGTCTTGATCATTTGTCACTGCCTTCATGAGGCCCAATGTTCAAAGGGTGCTTTTTACGTACCACCAGCATGGGTGTCAGTTATATGACACAGGCATCAGTTATGACCACAATTTCATTTGGCTTGATGGGTCTTCTCAAGCACAGCATATTGCTCAACTTTCGAAGGGTGCTTTTTATGTGCCATCGGTACAGGTGCCAGTTATGCAACACTGACATTGGCCACGACTATAATTTCACTTGGCTTGACAGATTTTCTCAAGCATGGCATATCGCCCAAGGAAGCAGCAACTAGAAGCCCCTCTGTGCCAATGGTCCTACAAAGGAACGGAGCCCTCACCCCATTGGACAACCAGAGGAAAAAAGTTCCCACCACAAGAAAAGGAAAGATGGAACACAAACACAAATATAAAGAAGGAAAGGAAGAAAAAAGAAAAGGCAAAAAACAATCAAAGCCGAAACCCCAACCCACCAAACAAAAAACAGAAAACCCCATGGAGGATTCAATGCCATCCAAAACCTTATAGGAAAGAAGAAATTTGGAAGGCACTCAAGAAGGCACTCAAGAACCTGCAGATTTTACCTGCAAGGCAAATGTTGGCATAGGGAAGATGGCAAAAACTGCCGGTTTGCCTACCTGACACCCTACCAAAACTACAGGAGCCTTAAGGAGAAAAACTTCCCTGAGGAAAGATAACAAATGTCTCCAAGGCAGCAGCTGAGCAAGAGTCTTTTTTGTACATGGTGCAAAAGATTGTGCAGCAGCTGACCTGGCTACACCAAGCACAAACAAGGAACCTTGCCCACCACTGCGCAAGACCACCACAGTCAACAGACACGGGATGGCCTGCACAGTCGTCACGCCAATATTTTTACTAAATATTGGGGGCCTGTTGCATCATAATAAAAGCAAAGTTCCTTTCCTGGGAGACCTTGCTGCATACAATCAAGCCCTATGCATAGCACTTGTGGAAACTCACCTCAGCTCTGATATAGAGGATGCAGAAGTACACGTACCAAAATATGCCATCCTGCGAACAGATAGAAGGGAAAGGAGCCATAGTGGAGTTGCTGTGTACATCCGCGATGACCTCACACCCAGGTCTTACTGTCATACTCAAATTCGGTATGTGACATTCTAATTGTATGCATAAGACAACATAATATAGTCATATGCAATACATATTGCCCACCGGATGCTCCAAACCACATAGGCAAGTTTGAAGATTGCCTCACAAAGTGTTAGGAAGGGCATCCAACTGTAAAAATCCTGCAAAAACGGTTACAGAAGTCTGATGTAGGCTTCTTCCTGGCCAGCTCTTGTCAAACCATCCCCCCCATGCCAGCATGGAAGGTGGACGTTAAATGATGATGATGATTTCATCAGAGGTCTGCTCAATCAGGTTTGATTTGGGGCTAAAAAACATCATCATCATCATCATCATTATTATCATCATCAATTTAAAAAAAATATTGTCCATTTTCTTTTTCAGATTTGAGCCAACTGCCTCCATCCACTCTGACACTGACACTCAGCAAGATCGTGTCCTTTTCATTAGATCTGTGACAGAATTCATGGTAGGGTTTCATCAACTTTATTTAATGAAAATAATGTATTACTTTCTCTTTGGTGTACTTTTTTTTTAATTAACCGTATGTCTGTAGAATACTCAGCCACTTGGATAGTAATTCAATGAACAGGTAAATCAGTTGATCAAATAACTGAATACTCATTGTTGAAACAAATGGAGATCCATTTGTCCTGCTGGTTAAACCTACCTAATGCCTGTCAAAGTTTGTACCATTTTATATTATAAAAGAGAAGCTGATCTCTGCCTGTCTGTCTGTCACATCTATTAGAGGGAGGAGAGAAGGGTAAGAATCAAAAGGGGAAATAACCCCTTTTACACAATGTTTATTTAGAAGAAAGGGAGGAGAAAAAGTTGAGAGAAACTGTGTGTGTGAGAGAGAGAAAGGGAGAGAGAGTGTGAAAGATTTTTGTAGCTTTTTACCATTTGGAATGATTTACTATGATTTACTTGAAATGATTACAGGCCATAAAATCTCATTTGAAGTTGAACAGCAAAAAACTTTACCAAGCTGATGGCTATGCTGTGAAAGAATTGCTGAAAATAACATCAGTTTTGTACAATGTTATGAAGACTAATGAATTTAATTCATTAGATGATACTGAAAGCAATGAAAGTGGTCCAATCTCCTTTGATATATCATCTAAAGTAGGTGTTATTTAATATGTTTTAAAATTTGTTTTAAATTTTAATTGTAAAACTGGAAGCATGAATGGTTTTATCTTTTACCAGTTATTTTTGGTTATAAATTTTGTTATCATATTTCTGTTGGAAAACATTGCATTTGTATCTATTAATTTTGAAAATAATAAAGGATTTTGTAAAATATTTTGTTATTATTAAGTTAGTGTCTGGAGCATAAATTAACATGGAATTTTGATGTAAAGTTTTAACTAAAATCACTTTGAAACATGAAGCTTATAGCATTAAACCAAGGGCAATCCCAGACAGGTTGGTATCAAAAGCTATTCCCTTTAGTATAACTATAACTGGAGAGTGCTGTGATGTCTATAGTAAGTTTTGATAATTCTTGGTTGTAGTTGTCGCCTTTACTGCGTTTCATGTCCATCACTAACGGAAATAAGCCAGTTCAATTTAATGATGGACACAGAAGTTTGAGCAATTAACTCTATGAGCATTATCTGTGTCAATATTTTGAAAATTGTAAGCTTGTTGGACATTTATAGAGAAGTATGAAATGCATAGTTTCTTTTGAAACTATATTTCTTTCTGAAACATGTTATTCTCGAGATGCTGTAAAACCCGCATTGGTGGTTGTAAAGGTGCAGTATTAGACGAGAACAACTTTGAAAACTAAATTCTTTGTCATACATTTGTCACTTTTACCATGTGGATTGTTTTGTTTGTTTGTTCATTTTACATGTTTTTCAATGCTATCATGGGTTAGATCACACTATAAAAAAAGCTGCACACACTTGTTGATAAGTGAAATATGAGTTCATTTCTCTTCACCTTTTGATTGTGACTGTCTCATTAAAGTTATTAAAGATGTGTTGAAAGAATGTGTATTGCAAGCACATTAAACAATCGGAACTATGTAACAGACTCAGCATAATCTGTCTATATTAAACCTGTTAGACTATGAACAATGTTGGTTATGCTTTGACAGACCTGATATGAAAATAAGGATGTAGTACAGATTTAACAAATTCATTGTTACATATCAGAGGAAAGTGAATATGGTTGGATATGAACCCATAACCCCAGTGAATGAAGTACAGTAACGTCTCTGTTGTACTGTGCATTCTAAAAATATGTATATATTAGCAGTAGTAGTAGTAGTAGTAGTAGTAGTAGTAGCAGTAGTGTGTGTGGGTGGGTGTGTTGTTGTTTGTGTATATGTGACAGTTTAAAAAATTTATTACTCAGTTGTCTTACAAATAATATAAATGTTGTGTCTATAAAAAATTATGTCTTTGATTCTGTTCCATAGTTACATACAAAACTATTGCAGAATAACATTGTAGATTCATTGTTATGGTACATTGGATGAATAAATATTTAACCTTATATATCCATAATTATATCTTTATATTATCTTATATTAATGGTTATCAGATGAATTTTATTTGTTTTACTTAAATTTTGGCTCACTGAAACCTAAACCAAAACTGAAGTGAGACGACAAACAGAAAAAAGTTTCTGTTTTGTTCTATTAAAGTATTTTAAAATATTTTAAAATCAGTTTTTTTTAATGTTGTAATCTATCCATCTATTCTGTATTTAAGTGCTCTAAGCTCCCAGTTGCTTCAGCTTTATAAAAATTGTTTACTAAAATTCAAATTAATTTTGAAAAATACTTTTAAAAGTCTTTAAAAATGAATCCTCTTTAATTTCAGGAATTTTTTTAGAAAACGAATTTTCTGTATTTATGTTTTGTGGTATTTTTGTCTGTAAATTAACATTTTCTTTTCTTCAGATTGTTGATTTAAAAGAAGCTCGGAAATTAGCATCAGAGATAACATTGAAAGGAGCTACACTCTATGACCTCTTGGCAAAGGAAACTGATTTACAGGTGAGTTTTTGCATGTCAGGATTTCATTGTTGATGTTGTTGTTTGTAGAACTACATTATCTAATGTGTCCTTTTCTTTTCTTTTTCCCCCGTATGATAGAATGTGATTGTTGGATTGAAGAAACTCACTTGGTAACTACATGGTTTCGGGTTCAGTCCAACTGCGTGGTACCTTGGGCAGTTGTCTTTAACAATGGCCCAGGGCTAATCAAAAATGCTTTGTGAGTGGAATTGGTAGACAGAAATGTGTGGAAGCCTATTGTGTGTGTGTATGTATATATGTATATATGTATATATATATATATCTGTGTGGTAAGTAGCTTGCTTACCAACCATATGGTTTTGGGTTCAGTCCCACTGCGTGGCACCTTGGGCAAGTGTTTTCTACTATAGCCTTGGGCCGACCAAAGCCTTGTGAGTGGATTTGGTAGACGGAAACTGAAAGAAGCCCGTCGTATATATATATATATATATATATATATATATATATATATATGTATGTGTGTGTATATGTTTGTGTGTCTGTGTTTGTCCCCCCAACATCGCTTGACAACCGATGCTGGTGTGTTTACGTCCCCGTAACTTAGCGGTTCGGCAAAAAGGGACCCGTAGGAATAAGTACTAGGCTTACAAAGAATAAGTCCTGGGGTCGATTTACTCGACTAAAAGGCGGTGCTTCAGCATGGCCGCAGTCAAATGACTGAAACAAGTAAAAGAGTAAAAAAGAGTATATATATATATATATATATAATTTGCTTAGGCATTGCTAGACTAATAACCTGATGTAGAACTCGATATACGTATGCTTCTGAATGGCGCATTAGTCGAGTATGGAGCTGTAATAAGAAAATGAGATAACTAAGGAATAAATGAATATCTTATGAACTTCATTAGTTTACAGCTGTTTCTGTTATAAGATGCAGTGGACTTATAGTTGAGTGTTTGAATAACACTTTATAGCTACATCAGAGCCTCTGCACTTCATATTTGAGGCTTTGGTGAAGCTATAAGGTGTTATTCAGGCACTCAATTACGAGTCCACAGCATCTTATATCAGAAACAGCTGTAAATCAATGAAGTTATTCAAAGGCATGGCTGTGTGGTTAGGAAGCTTGCTTCTCAACCACATGGTTTTGGGTCCAGTCCTGCTGTGTGGCGCCTTGGGCAAGTGTCTTCTGTTATAGCCTCAGGCTGACCGAAGCCTTGTGATTGAGGTGGAAGTTTTTGTTGTGTGTGTACATGCGCAAGTGCTTCTGCTTCCTAACAGAGAAAAGGGATATATCTTTGTCTTTGAGTTGTACAGGGGTCAATCTATTCAATTAAACCCTTCAAGGCAGTGCTTCAGTATGGCTGCGATCCAATGACTGAAGCAAGTAAAAGATAAAAGACAATGTTTTACAAAATATGTTTTAGTTTTGAATTGAGTTCATATTCTGTCAAGATCAATTTTGCTGCAGATCTGCATTCAAGAAAATAAAGTACCAGTTGAATGCTGGAGTTACTGTATTTTAACATGTATAAGGAACCCCCTAATTTTTTGGCCTTAAAATTTGGTAAAAATGGTTTTGTAAGAAATTATACTATCCATGTATAAGAACCTCCCATATTTTTTTAACCTAATTTTTGACAAAAAAGGGTTCCTTATACATGTTAAAATATGGTAATTCTTCAAGGTAGTGGATTGCTAGAATTATTAAATTGTCAGACAAAATGCATTGCTGTATTTCTTTTGGTTCTTTGAGTTCTGATCCTGTTGCAGTCAACTTTACCTCTCATCTCTTCAGGGTCAATAAAATAAAAAGGACCAGAGTGTACTGGGATCAATTTAATATATAACACACAGAAAATTGCACTACTGGGCACCACACACATCCTACATAAAACACTTTCAATACAATAACAATAAGAGCATCACAACAACCTCAGCACATATCCAAGGCACACAGAGCTGTGCTCGGTAGTGCAGTGAAAGCATGTGATAAGAATAAGACTACAGAATAATAATAATAATTATTGTTATTATTTTTGAAGCATAAAGGTTTGAAGAGACACAGAGCATTAGACTAAATATCTTCTGCTTTTTAGTGCTTGCTCCCTTGCTGTCCTCTCTCTCTTCTAATATTCTAAAACAAAGGGAAAAAACAAGCCTAAAGTGAATTGATGCCACTTGAGCTCACCAAAGAGATTTTAGCAGTTATGATTTAGGTATTGGCTTTGTGTAGCCTGACACTAAACATAACTCAGTACTGAAAAGTATTCATTGTAACTCTTTATTCAGTTCATAAAATCTTTGATGAAGTTACATCTTGATTTCTCTTACTATTTATTTTTAAGGAAAGTCGATCCTCTGTTATTGCACGACCACTGGAAATAAATGAAGTTGAAAAAGGAATAAATGCATCTATGAAGATAGTTCAGGTAAGGTAAACAGTATTCTAGTGGAATGGGACAGTTGGATGGATAAGAGAATGATGTTGGTATTAAATGTATGATATTGTATTTAAGTGGAACTTGAGCAGAAAAGATGAGAGAAAAGACTAAAAGAATTATGCTGGGGTATGTTGGAAAAGATGAGAGTTGAAGACAATTTGAGTCGGTGGCACTCTTCCTTACTAGTTTAGGTTGTAAGAGAAATGTTTATGATATTTGTTTCTTAAACAAGTCTTTTGAATCTGAAATCCTGTTTTCCTGTTTCACAGAGTGATATTCAAAAAACTGTTGCTATGTTGGAGAATATTGCTGCCGATGAATCAACTTTGGATAACAAAATTGAAAAGAGGAAAATAGAACTCGACAGAAATCAGAAAAGATTGCAGACTTTACAAAATGTTAGGTTGGTTGTTCACATTTCTATTAGATTTTCTTTTCTTTTCTTTTTTTCTTTTGAATGAATTTTGAAACTTTTTATTGAATAACAAATGTCCGTCCTCATCATCATTTAAATTTGTTTTCCATGCTGGCATGGGTTCGATGGTTTGACAGGATCTGATGAGCTACAGGTCTGCATTGAGCTGCAATGTCAGGCTTGACATGGTTTCTATGGCCAGATGCCCTTCCTAATGCCAACCACTTTACAGCCTGTAGTGGCTGCTTTTTTCGTGCCATCAGCACCAGTGAAGTTGCTAAGTCGCAAGGCAGGAAAATAACAAGAAAAGGAAAAAAGCTATCTTGAGTGAATGGGGGAAATATTTTAAGAGGATGGGAGGTGGCTTTATGGCAGGTGTGGGAGGTTAAAGCATGATAAAGGGACAGGTTCAGGTGTTATTTTTACATAATTAATGTTGAGTTATACTGCTAGAAACTGTAAGTGTATAGAAGCAGCTTACAAAAGGTTTATATTGATTCTATCACAGACATAGAATATACTTCAGTTCAATATGAATGAGCTAGGTTTATTATATTGCTCTGTCAGAGGAGGAGTAGAGTCTCTATGGGTCTCTGAGACTGGTAGAAATAGAGAGCAGGTTATCTTCAGACAGGGAGACTTGACTTGAATGTTTGCAATGATGTGGATTCTGTGAAAGGTTCCCAATGGCCAGATCATAGTGATGAGTACAACCATTTCACTTCTCATAAAGGCCACTACTGAATTTTCCCTGGTTTTGATGTCAGTCTCTTTGTAGGTAATATTCCCCAAAATGTTCATATATATATTCTCCATTTCATCATCATCACCATCATCATTTAATGTCTGTCTTCCATGCTGGCATGGGTTGGACGTTTTGACAGGAACTGGTCAGGTAGAAGGCTACTCCAGGCTACTGTATCTGTTTTGGCATGGTTTTTATGGCTGGATGCCCTTCCTAACACCAACCACCCTGTAGTGTGGATTGAGTGCTTTTTACATGACACAAGCACAGGTGAGATCAGTTTTGGCATGGTTTTTACAGCTGGATGCCCTTCCAAATGCCAACCACTTCATACTGTGGACTGGATGGATTTTTATGTGGCCCCACTTCTAAAACATAATTTTTGTGTCTTTTATAGAGACATAATGAAATGATTCCACTAATCCTACAACTGGCTTTCATTTCACTTGTACAATGTAAACTACAGAAAGACACAATCCAAATTTGTGGTGTTGTCTAGCTTAAATTAAGTTTCAAAAGTGCAGTTGTTCATACCCAGCCTTCCCTGAAAAACATGTCTGAGCATGGGGAAATATTACCTTACATAGGGAAAAGTGATGGTTAGTGACAGGAAGGGCATTTGGCATAGAAAATTTGCCTCAACAAATTCCATCTGAGCCATGTAAGCATGAAAAGTGGATATCAAATACTCTTTTCCTTTTACTTGTTTCAGTCATTTGACTGCGGCCATGCTGGAGCACCGCCTTTAGTCGAGAAAATTGACCCCAGGACTTATTCTTTATAAGCTTAGTACTTATTCTATTGGTCTCTTTTTGCCGAACCGCTAATTTACGGAGATGTAAACACACCAGCATTGGTTGGTGGGGGGACAAACACAGATACACAAACACACACACACACACACACACACATATATATATATATATATATATATATATA
>NC_068995.1:36194522-36200336 GCF_001194135.2 Octopus bimaculoides | reverse complement strand
GAGCTTCTTTCAGTTTCTGTCTACCAAATCTACTCACAAGGCTTTGGTCGGCTCAAGGCTATAGTAGAAGACACTTGCCCAAGGTGCCAGGCAGTGGAACTGAACCCGGAACCATGTGGTTGGTAAGCAGGCTACTTACCACACAACCACTCCTATGCCTATAAAAAACTAGTTCTCATGCTGGGAATTGAACCCGGGCCGCCTGGGTGAAAGTCAGGAATCCTAGCCACTAGACCACATGATGATGATTTAGAAATATCTTTTTTGCATCAATATAATTCTTACAGAGAATCTCATTTTTATTTTAAGGCCTGCTTATATGGATGAATACGAAAGACTGGAACAAGAATTAGAGAAACTATATGAAGCTTACATTATCAAGTTCCGCAATCTCACATACCTTGAACAACAACTTGAAGAATACAGTAAAATGGAACAAGATAAAGTGAAAGTTTGTATATTTCATTGTTGGTGTGATACTGTATTGTTTGGTATACAAGTCAATATAGAATATATATTGGTAAACATGTTGTGTAAACATTCAAACATCATCAGTTGCTTTCCAAATCCTGAAGCATTTTACATGGAATTTTTGGTTTGGAAAATTCAACTTGTATGCTGCCAGGAAATATGACATTTGTTCTATCAGTAGACTTGTTAGGTTGTTTGCAAACAGCACATACTTGTGTACTATATTGATATTTGATTTACCAGATGTTACATCTGTGATATAACAGATTTTATGTTATTGATTCTCTAGGAAAATCAATATGCTCTGAAATCGACAGCTGAGGCATTACGCCAAGTTGAAAGAGACCCCAAGAATATTTTTGATGAAGATGATGAAGATGATGATTTCAGCCAAACCTCAGGTTAGTGTCTTTGTTTATGATTTCTTTCATATTAGAATTTCCAACTTATATGCGTGTCTTTTCTGATTTAATGGCATATAATGGTATTGGCACCTAGATTTGGTTTTGAATTCTAGTATTAATCCGAGGCTTGAATTGTTCATTGGGCAGAATCATTGAGTGGGTGACCTTGTAGTAATTCATGGGTGGGCTGTAATCAGTAAACCACTACTTTCAAAAACAAACGTTGCAAAGCATTTAGAGTGGAGTAAAAACCTACAGAATTGGTCCCTAGAGCAGTGGAAGAATGTTATTTTGTCAGACGTGTCATCCTTTACCTTATTTCCAAACACCGGCTGAGTATATATGTGGAGAGAGCCAAAAGAAGCATTTGATCCAGACTGCCTTCTTCCAACTGTTAAACATGGAGGAGGATCTGTGATGATCGGGGCGGGGGGTATATCTTGGAAATCTGATGGCCCAATGATTTCCCTTCATGGCAGAATTAATAGCCAAGACTATTTAAGCATTTTAGTTGATCAAATTCATCCTATGGTTGCGGAACTGTTCCCAGAGGGAAATGCAATCTTTCAGGATGATAATGCACCAATTCATTCAGCTAAAGTTGTTACTGCCTTGTAAGTGGATTTGGTAGACAGAAACTAAAAGAAGTCTGTCATATCTATGGAACATTCTAGTGAAGTTGAACATCTTATCTGGCCACCACAGTCCCCAGATCTCAATATTATTGAACATTTATGGTGCATTTTAGAAAAACAAGTAAGGAGTTGATATCCTCCATCATCATCACTACAAGAACTGGAGACTGTTTTAGCTGAAGAATGGACAAAAATTCCTTTGGAAACAATTCAAACTTTGTACAAGTCCATACCTTGTAGAATTCAAGCTGTAATTGCTGTCAAAGGCAGTCCTACCCCATATTAAAATAAATTTGTTTGAAATTTTAAGGTGTTTCCATTATTTTATCCAACTTCTGTATATTATATAACAATAATGGTATGGTCATGGGGCTGGAATGCATTTGATCATAAATTTGCTTGATCAGGGCTGATCTGGTGCCAAGTATCAATATCCAGTGGATTATATTTAGCTCATCCTAACATTAATAACTATTTCTTTGCACTGCACATTTGAATTTACAAGTTTTATGTGAAGTGAGAGAATCCCTTTGTAATTATGAAAAACTCTAGAACCCTAAACTCTTTATGGTTTGTTTCTTTTTTTTTGTTTTACAGATGTCTTAGACAGTGGTTCTGAATTAGATGATAGTCAGGTTCAACGTCCAATTCGACCTGTCCACAGCAGAACAAGGCCTGAAGGTAAATTCTAGAAAATGAAAGATTCTGTTGTTAAGCAAGGCACCATACTCTACTTTCAGACAATTGTGCATGGCTCTCTATTTTACTTTCAGATTATTGTTCAGCAAGGCACCATACTCTACTTCCTACATATAAAAATGTGTTTCAAATTCTTATGATTTCCGTTATTTCTTTTGCTGTAGGAGCCAGCTTGACACATAGTGAGAGAAAAGCTCATGTGCAAGGTTCAATGTTTATTGATGATTCAGAAGATGTAAGTAAAACAGAAACATTCAAAGATATTCCCTTTTCTTGTCCTTACAGCTGATTGGAAAACTTGAAATATTTTCTAAACAAATTTAACTGTCTTTTTCTAAAACACAAAATATGCTGGGGTTTATCCTTGTTTTAATGGCATTAAGTTTTAGTAGAAAGTGGGTTATACATCTTTAGATTGTATACCTGACTTTCCTACTATAAAATTATAGAATATAACGGAACGCTGAACTCCAGACTATCAACTTAAACAACACTTTATTTAGGTGGTAAATATATACATCATTAGTTCTTGTTGTTACAGCTTCTGTGTGTATGAGCATAGTTGTTGGGACGTTGTTCTGTAGTTGTGAGCGAGCTGTCGAGTGTAAGTCCGAAAGATGTAGAGAGACAGCTTAAATACGTCCATGCTCAATCGCTGGCCAGCGAGAAAGAGAATGAATTGAGCGGGAACGCTTGGTTGTTTAATTCTACGCATGCGTGAGACTACGCATGCACACGTCGTTGCTACAAAGTATTGGACAGTAGCATTGACACTGCTATTGGCCTCAAGACAAAGGCATTAATCTCACACCTTCTTATCCTCTGCATCCAAATACAAATTCTTAGTGCTTAGTTAAGGAGAATTACTTCTGATGATTAGAGTACAATCTCGAGTCTGTGGATTGTAAAATATACAAAAGATACAATTCATATTTACTGTATTTTTACAACTTTTTGTCACAAGGAATTGGAATAAGGCAAAGGCAAGTATAAAATACTTGCTCTTTGTGTGTATTATAGAAATGAGTACACCATATCTGTGTGTTGTAAGTCAACTAAAAGTGGTTGGTGTCTTGAAAGGCATTAGGCCAGAAAGTTGTTTCAAATAGTATTGTCCAAGCCATGTCAGCATGAAAGAGCTGATGAAAAAAAAAATGATGATGATAGCAATTCTTGAAATGTTCTGAATTTAAATAACTATCAAACCTAGCATTGGTATATACCATAATTTAAAAAAATATAGAAAAGTTGTTGTTGATGGAAATCTTGTTTGCTTGATTTACTTGTTAACTGTTAACTCTAGAAATTTTGAGTAAAATCTTTCCTATCTTACAACTGAAAAAGTTAGATTCATTTCATTCAAAAAAATAAATATAACTTGTGTTATGCTTTGAGGGACAACCATGTTTTCTAGTAGGTTGTTGGGAGATGCAGCTGGCTTGATTCAGAGTGTATTATACAGCAGTTTGTGTTGTAACATCACTATTGTACAATATCTATTCTCAAAAAACCATAACACTTGCTGGCTTAATAGATCTAAATACGTTCCAGAAATCGGTACAGCTCATCATTTATTATTCGTTTTCCATGCTGGCATGCATTGGATGTTCTGACAGGAACTGGCAAGCCAGAGGACTGTACCAATCTCTGCTGTCTGCTTTTTTATGGTTTCTTTGGCTGGATGCCCTTCCTAATGCCAACCACTAAACAGAGTATACTTGGTGCTTTTTACATGGTATCGGAGCCAGTTAGGTTACTAAGTAACTTGCTAGACAAGATTCCTCAACTGAGGAAGTGAGTAGTATTGAGGGACAGAAAAAGGTGTTTTGCACTACAGCTCTCAACTGTAAAGAAAAGTTACAATGCTGTGTAATTAATGAACATGTTATTAGCTCAGGCCTGGTCTTATGACATAAAAAACCCCACTGTACCTCAGTTAAACCAATTCTATCACCATTGTGATGAAGTTTGGTAGATCACTGACCAAAACATTCAATTTTTTTTCTCCCGTGTTTTTCTCCGTATTCTTTCTGGTGAAGAGCGTAGCTCGAAACGTTACTTTCTCTATTACCGAGCGTTAAACTAATACATCCTTTTGTTGTTTACACCACCTGTCCTCGTCTGTTGTTGTTTTTTTTCGTAAAGTCTCCCATATATATATATATACATACACACACATGAGGGACTATTGAAAAGTTCCTGGCTATAAGGGTATTGCAAAAGGCTTGGTTGGAGGCCCAACCTTCAAAGTTCTTTCACATGGATTAGAAAAACTGAAGGACTGCTACAATAAGTGTGTGAATCTGGGAGGGGAATATGTTGAATAAAATCATAATTGACTGATCCTCTAATATTTTCTTTTACCCCAAACCAGAAACTTTTCAGCATCCCCTCGCATATATATATATATATATGAAATTCTAAATTTTATTTATTTTCGCAACAGGAATCTGGCAGTGACTCAGATATAGATCTTGATAACAATGAGGGTGATCTTGATGATGATGAAGATATTGAAATAGCAGTCAAATCGAAAACAGCACCTAGCAGTGCTGTGTTACGACACAAAATGATTGAAGAAGATGATGACAGTGACAACGATTTCTAATACAGTTCTTGGTATTGATTGAACGATTTTCTGCCTGATTATTGTGTAAAATATTTTAGTTCATTTAATTTTTTTTTTTTTTTTTTAACAAAAAATACTGATCAAAAATAAATAAACTATTTTCAGTTTTCTTTGGAGCATGTTTTAGTATTTAAAAAATTTTTTTTTGCCTGTGACCATGCTGGGGCACTACCTTGGAGGCCTTTTTAGTTGAACAAATCAATCCCAGGACTTATTTTCTTAAGCCTAGTACTTATTCTATTAATCCCTTTTATGGGGACATAAACAGACCAACACCAGTTGTCAAGCAGTGATAAGGGGACAAACAGACACAAACTCATAGATATATACATATCTATCTATATATAATTGTTCAAGAGGACAACAAACGTTAAGGCAAGGCAAATTAAAGTACATAGTTCAAGTTTCCGATGTTGTAGAAACAAGTGCATAAGTCCTTAGGTGCAATCCTGCCTTGTGAGTGGATTTGGTAGGCAGTAACTAAGAGAAGTGTGTCATATCTATTTATATATCTATATATGACAGTCTTCTTTCAGTTTCTGTCTACCAAATCCACTCACAAGGCTTTGGTTGGTCTGAGGCTGTAGTAGAAGACATTTGCCCAAGGTGCTATGCAGTGGGACTGAACATGGAACCATGAGGTTGGGAAGCAAGTTTCTTACCATACAGCCACACCTAAAGGCTAAAAACATATTTAGCATTTCAGTGATGTTTAAAGGAATTAGTAAATATAGTAATCCCTTGACTATCGCAGGTGCTATGTTCCAAACACCCCCATGATAGGTGAAAATCTGCAAAGTAGAAACAGTACTGTACTGTATATATTTTTAAAATTATTTTTATAATTTGTATATGTTTATTTTATTATAAATGCAAAACACCACCACAGAGGAATCAACATAAGCTTAAAATAAATTGTGATAGATGGCTTGCGAAGACCTATTGGGGCAAGCGAAAGTGAAACCGTCAATGGCAC
>NC_068995.1:36178516-36194512 GCF_001194135.2 Octopus bimaculoides | reverse complement strand
GTCCAACCCATGCTAGCATGGAAGGCGGACGTTAAACGATGATGATGAAATACGATATGGTGAGGGATTACTGTAATGTAGAGAGGCATCAAAACAGATGCTCTGTGGAATCTGCTATGGAGAACAACTATTTGTGCACATTCTAACACATAAAAAACATGTAAAAGCAGTATATACAGCTCATGTGTCATAGAGAGGAACTGAAAGAACCTGTCATCTGTATTATAGGCGCAGGAGTGGCTATGTGGTAAGTAGCTTGCTTACCAACCACATGGTTCCGGGTTCAGTCCCACTGCGTGGCACCTTGGGCAAGTGTCTTCTACTATAGCCTCGGGCCGACCAAAGCCTTGTGAGTGGATTTGGTAGACGGAAACTGAAAGAAGCCTGTTGTATATATGTATATATGTATGTATATATATATATATATATATATATATATGTGTGTGTGTGTTTGTGTGTCTGTGTTTGTCCCCCTAGTATTGCTTGACAACCGATGCTGGTGTGTTTACGTCCCCGTAACTTAGCGGTTCGGCAAAAAGAGACCGATAGAATAAGTACTAGGCTTACAA
The DNA here is from genome assembly GCF_001194135.2 of Octopus bimaculoides. Taxonomy (NCBI): domain Eukaryota; kingdom Metazoa; phylum Mollusca; class Cephalopoda; order Octopoda; family Octopodidae; genus Octopus; species Octopus bimaculoides. The sequence continues at coordinate 36,193,943 of NC_068995.1, read as the reverse complement.
AGAATAAGTCCTGGGGTCGAATTTCTCGACTACAAAGGTGGTGCTCCAGCATGGCTGCAGTCAAATGACTGAAACAAGTAAAAGAGTAAAAGAGAGTAAAGAGTATATATAGATGAGTGAGTGGACAAACAAAAGAAAAAGGCACATTTAGTAGGAGTTACATGTATTATTTAAAACAGTTGGATTGGGCTCCATGCGACAAAGTTTCACGAGCCTCTAAAGCCTGGAGCCAAATCAAACTGTTTTAATTATATATATATGACATGATGTGACAGTTGTAATTGAGTATGTTGTTCATTTCCTATCTGTTGTGAAAAATAAGTCTGGTGATGGAGAAATATTACTTTGCTTGGAAATAGGTGAGTGTTGGTGATAGGAAGGGTATCCGGCTGTAGAAAATCTGCCTCAACAAATTTTGTCTGACCCATGCAAACATGGAAAAGTGGATGTTAGACGACGATGATGACTGCCTATATGTATTTGAACAGTTCTTAAAGAAGATTGGCTGTTTTGTATTTTAGATGAAAGGAAGAACAAAGAGAAAGAAATGAAAAATCTATAAAGTTCTTCAATCTTTGATCTGTTTCAGTTGTGAGACTGCAGCCATGCTGGAGCACCACCTTAAAGAATTTTTAGTCAACTGAATTGACCCCAGTACTCATTTGTTTTAAAAGCCTGGTACTTATTCTATCAGTCTCTTTTGTCCAAACTGCTAAATTATGGGGACGTAAACACACAAACACCAGTTGTCAAGTGCTGGTGGTGGTAAGGAGATAAACACAGACACAAGCACACATATATATTCTTTCAGTTTCAGTCTACCATATCCACTCACAAGGCTTTGGTTAACCTGAGGCTGTAGTAGAAAACACTTGCCTAAGGTACCAAGCTGTGGGACTGAACCTGGAAGCAAGCTTCTTACCACACAACCACGCTTGCACCTATAAAATTATTTGGTTTCACCAATTCTGCAAATTCAGAGGCAGATGTAATTTTCTACTAGATTGAAAGCTAAAAACTATTGTCCACAGACAGCTCACTACTATGTGACATAGAGGGTACTGTAGAGCAGTTATTCACCCCCACTCCACATATTTGTAATATGATTCTACAAGTGTAACATGTAACTATGAGATGATGATATAAATGATAAGCAAAGTTGAAAGAAAATATAACTGAGATAATTTTATTCTAGTTTTGCAGAAAAATAAGACAATTGTTACATATAATAGAAATAATGGTCCAGAAATAGAGAAACAGAGTAATAGCTGATGTAAAGTATTTTCTGATTTCATCAATGTAAGTTCAATACCTAAAATGAGAAAGAAAAGTTTATTTAATAAAAGACAAAATACACTGATAACACTATGTAACACAATTTTTGTCTATGGGTAGCAACTTATTTCCTATTTGCTTACTCCTAGAATGCATGAAAAATGGCTAATGTTTCCTTCAAACTTTGCTTTTGTTACATTTATTTAAATCCCAAAGAATCCCTTTCAACACATGGCTATTGTTCCCCCACTACCCCTGCTCATGATTAGAGATGCACATGTCAGCTGCTAAGGGACATGCCCAAGTGGTTAAGGTCAAGCAAAATGACAAACAGATCTGTGATATGGAGCAGAATATTTGCTATAATGATATTTCTGCCTCAGCAACGCAGTACTGAATCAGTCTGAAATGTAATGAAAATTAGGTCAGTTTCAAAATATTGGTGTCTAGGTCACAAAATCAAAGTTTGATGGGAATAGTAGTCATTTTCTTTTTATTTCTAGATAATAGCAAATATGAAATAATACTTACTGACCAAAGACAAAAAAAAAAATCTTGTTATACAATGTTACACTATTTAAACAGTCCTGTAAGTATTGAGGACTGTTTAAATAATGTGTTGTTAGCTTAATAAAGGTTAACAGAAATTTTAATATGACCATACGAAAACATTGTGAAACCACTCCAGCAAAATGATGGTGTTCTCTTTAAGTTGATATCCCAGAGAAATTTACAGAAAAATAAGTAGATGGATTGTAAAATTTTAGAAAACTTTTATCAGAAGATAGCAGTCATATCTGGGAATTAACAATCTAGCAATAAAAATACCTTTGACCAAATATTCCTCAGATAATGAAAAACTCAACTTACATTTAGGCTGTAACACTTGGTCCATAGTTTCTCACAAGACGGTCAAATTCATTCTCCTGTAAAGAATAAACATTTTTATAGAGGATTCAACCCCAGAGTTAATGAAAACAAAATGGAACATTTTGTGGTTTTGGGTTCATTCCCAGAATATGGTAAGGTGTATGTCTTTTCCTAAAGCCTCAGGCTCCCCAATGACTTGAGAGTGAAATTGGTAGATGGGAACTTTATAAAAGCCTGTTGTATATGCATCATCATCATCCTCACTTTAATGCCCACTTTTTCATGCTTCCAAGGTTTAGGCAGAGTTTATCAAGGCAGATTTTCTGCAGCCAAATACCAACCCTCAGCATGTTCTCATACAGAATATGAATGACATTGCTTGTATGTCAGTGACACACATTTACAACTATCACGCGGCGGCAAGACAATGGAGACACAAATACACTTACACACACACGTGGTAAAAAGTTTGTTTCTCAACCACATGGTCTTGGGTTCAGTTCCACAGCTATTTAACTGGGATTTATGAAGCCATGTAGAGTTTAAGCCTTTAGCATTCAGATCATTGTCAGATAAATTGCTTATTAATTCATATTGTTTTGAATAATCATGCATTATCTTGCAGCCTTGAGATTTTCATGATGTAGTTATCAATTTTAGAATGACATGGTAGGACAGTGTGAGAGACCAGATCTGCCCATTTTGAATATAAAAGGTAGAATATTTGGGTAGGAAATGCCAAAGAGTTGATGTGCATGATTTTGCTGACATGGTTATAGTACATGATTTTGCTGATAATGTTTACAAAATACCTACCTTGTGTAAATAATCTACAACAAAAGGGTGGTTTTTATGTGAGTCCTTCAATTGAGAGATATATCTGTTAGCGACCTGAAATAGATACAATATATATGATGAGTGTAGACATATTAAAACATTCTGGTCTAAATTAATAAGAAATAAGTTATTTTTAATTTTTGTGTTAATATGTTTATAAAGTATTATGAAAATATATTTAGTTGCAGAATGATAGTTTATGAGGTAGTTTGACTTCAATTGCGCATCTCAAGGAAAATGGAATAAAGAATATGTTACCAGCAGCAGTAGAAAAAACACTCATTAGTCATTAAGCTAAGAACAATTGAAATAGTTCTTTCTAGAATGAAAGATGCTCTCTTTCTCTCTCTCTATATATAGTAAGAGTTTATAAAAGAAATCTCAACATTCCTCTAGCTCTATGGAAGCAAAGAAATTGTTTCACTAGATTAGAATAATAGATTTGGTTTGCAAAGTAAACTAAAATATTTTCATTTTTTAAGTACATTGGAAACTGGTTACAATAACTTATGCTATAAGATAATCTTTGATGTATAAATTTTGATTTTTGTTTTAAGGACAAGATATTTGAAAATGGACATCATATTTCTCTCCTTTTTTCCAAGTAATTTAGTGGTACATTAGTTCTGCAAGAAAGTAAAAAATATCTTTCAAAACTCCAGTCGAGAGTAACCACAAAATTAGTAAATTTCTTTGATTTGAATTGTACTAACAACGTTTTCTTTGACACTTAGAGGAATAGTTTTAATATTGGATAGTAAGTAGTACATTGCATCAAGCAATTTGGAATCCTGTCGGGCACAGAAATCTTCATAAACAGGCAACTAGAGAACATTCGATAAATGATGCTAGCAGTGAAAAACAGATACTAAAATTATGACAAAACAATAATAATTAATGTGCCAAATTAGGGTTAGGGTTGAAAATTAGAGACTAGTTTAATGATTATTACAATTTGCTTTCTCTGAAAGAATGTTTACTTACTTCTGGTGCTTTACCCAAATGTTGTGAAAGGACAATCATATTCACCAGGGTCTCTGGATTGTTACTATCCTATAAAATGGAAAGATGCAATTCATATTTACCAAATATATATAAATTATAGTATAATATTCATTAATAAACTAAGCTAAAAGCTTGTGTGTGTACATGTGTAACACACATGCACACCTCATACACATAGCACACACAGAAAAACAAATATTTTTTTTACAGCTTAATTTGTTGGTACAATGAGTAGTTAACCAAAAGCTTGATTGAATAAATAAGCCATTTGTTTACATGTGCCACAAATATATATGTATATATATACATACACAAGGTAGTGGTGAACAGTGAGAATGAGTGTTAACATTGCATTTGGAGGATAAATATTCTGATCACTTTATAGGATTTATAAAGTACAAATCATGTGATGTCATCTATGTCATATATGTACACAGTTTTGAATTCAAGGATGAGTTCCCAAGAACAAATAAAGAACATTTTTACTGCTATTATACATATTTATATGTCAACATTATATTTATTACATATTAATTTAATCAAACTGGATAGGCAGTGAGTAGACCAAGAAATCATGATTGAAATTTCACAGTTTACCCAGTAATGACACTGCTATAAGCAGTAATGATATATCTCTCAAAAATATTTTTAATTACATGAACCAGACAATGTACAAGGCCTCTTGTTTTTATTGAAACAAACGAGAACTCCTAAAGAGATTTATTGTATTACTCACTTTGTCCATAGCCTCATGAAGCAGTGATTCAGCGTCTTCAAAATGTCCCTGGGCCATGCAGCAAGCAGCTTGACCATTCAATAAAAGTGGAGTAGCTGCATGTTTATCTGCTTGCTCTTGGAAGATGTAGTAAGCATCTTGATATTTTTCACCACCCTAAGAAAGACAAGTAAATTTGAAGATACTGGTTTGAGAGAATGAAATGGCGTGGGAAGAATTGGTGGGTGAGTATATGGTAAGTTTTTATAATACAGGCCTTAGACTTTGCTTTCTCTGTTTCTCTAAATTAGAATGTGCCTGATTTCTAATGTGTCTTTTAAGCAAAACAAATGATGATGATCTTGGTCAGTGAACCTTAATGAAATAATTCTCAGTTTAGGTGTGACTACATTGTATTAAGAAATCTATAACTAGAATATATATAAAAACATTTTCAGAACCAACCAAATCTTGTGGCATCAACAGACAATGGAAATATTTTACGAAAGTATATAGTTAAGAATTTACCTTCATAGTTACAAGGTCCTGGGTTTGATCCTAAAGCATGCTATCTTGGGCAAATGTCTTTTGCTATGGCCTTAAGCCTCACTAGTGAAATCATTGAGATGGAAAATATATGGAAGCCTGTTGGAGGGACTCTAGCTATAATTTAAAGGTCTTGCCATATCACATTGATTTCTCCTGATAACTAGATTAGGGGTATCTTTGCCTGTGGTATACTCAGTCACTTGACATATTAATTCAATAAGTAGGTAGAAATCAATTACTCATCACTTATTGATAGTTAATGCCATTGACATTATACGACAACTTGATGGAGTGAGTAGTCAGTGACAACAAACTGATGAGTTACTTTGAGTTTAAGTAAATCATGGAGAACGGCAAACTTTTTAAACAAATAACTAGAATTTTAAATAGCAATATTTGAAACTGCAGAATGAAAGTCTTTGGAAATAAATCAAGTCATTTGATTGATCAATTCACTTACCACAGCTAAATTAAACCAAGCCAATGCTAATTGGGTTAAAATACTATCTTCATCAGCGTCTTGCATTTTCTTCAGCTCTTTTCTGAAATGAAGATCAAATTCTCTAATTTTTGTCAAAGAAAGAAAAAAAAAAATGCAATCTATAGGTAGGTTAAAACTCCTCTAGCCCATTAAGCATTTAAACTGGCCATTTCAGGTCAAAATGTTCTACCTGTTTTATGTTCAAACTAAGCAGATCTGGCCTCTCACACCTACCCTACAATATCATTGTAAAAATAATCACATCACTGAAATCTTGAAGCTACATGATAATGCATTCAAAACAATGAATAAATAAGTATTACATTTGACTAAGTAATCTGAATGCTAAAGGGCGAGAGTAGTCCTTAGGTGTCTGGATTATAAGTAATAATATATTATCTGACATAACACCATGTTTAACTATACAAGTTGCTTCAAGTGGAAAATGCTACAAATTTTTTCCTCAGTTTGCTGTAAATTATTTTGTAGACAAAAGACACTACAGATATGTAAATATATGTTTGTTAGAGTAAGACTGAAAATTGTAAGAACTAAAGACTAAAGATTTCGAAATTTGTTTAAGTTTCTCAACTAGAAATGCAGTTCTAAATTTATATTTTTATCAATGCGTCTTTGTAATTGACAAAAATCTTTCTTAATTTGTTCATTATTTATTAAATTTAAAAAAGGTTGTTTTTTTTCAATTTGTATAGTTTTTTTGTCCTCTTTTCTTTCTTTTTAGAAATCTGTGACAAAACACTTGCATCAAAACAACATTAAATTGTCACATTGTAATTAGATTGTTTATAATATAATGCAAAATTTTAATATATTTTTTTATATTTATAATATAATGCAAAAAACAAGTGGCATTATATGTTCCATGGAATAGTGGTATATTAATTATGTAAAATTGAATGTAAAGAATGAAATCTAATACTTCAAATCCAGATTGGGAAACTGAACTATTCTTTTCTTCATTATATTTAATTTTCCATAATAGCTTGGAAACAAAACTAGCTGCACCTACAAAATTGGCAATTACACAATTATTCAGTTGAAAAGATGACACCTTATCATTCAATCCTCTTCTTTTATTACTTAGTCTGTGAAAGAGGAGGAGGAATAGGACAGTATTCTGAGGCTTTTAGAAAAAAAAATTGGATAATTATAGGTGCAGGCTTGGTTTTGAGGTAAGAAGTTTGCTTCCTAGTTAATTCAAATTATAAACTTACTTGAATTACTTTCCTTGGGTATTATTGGGTCATCCCATAAATAATGGTTTTTTTCAATTGCATGAATTAAAAGTTAGAGGGAGATGGGATAAACTACTTACATCAACTTGCTATAAAAGCAGGTAGTAATTTTAACTTGGTCTTATTCTTAGTGCATGTTTTGAAGAGTGCAGTTCGATTTTAACAGTTATTTTTTTCAAAGCTATGATGGAAGTGACGAAGAGGCATATTTGGCATATTTTGCTTTATGAGTTCAATAAAGGCAACAACACCACGGAAAGTGGAAGGAATATTAGTGCAGTATATGGGGATCGGACAATAAGTGTAAACCAGTGTCAACTGATTCCAGAAATTCCAAGCCGGAAACTACAGCCTAGAAGACGAGCCTTGTCCTGGAAGATCTGTAGAGCTCGACGAGGACATCCTGCAAACCCTGGTGGAAGAAAATCTCATCATAGCTGTTGTGGAACTTGCAGAGAAGCTTGGAGTTGGTCATTCAAGTCAGTGCTAGGAGAAAAACGACCATCTTTGGTTTGAAGACGAAAGGTGTTCTTCCATCGAGATAATGCTTGGTCACATACAGCAAAGGTGACATTCCCAAGGCTGGAGCAGTTTGAATGGGAAACGATGCCCCACCCCACCATATTCGCCAGACATTGCCCCATTTGATTATCATTTATTTCGCAGTTTAGATTTAAAAGAGAACTTTGTTTATCTTAACTTTGAAAAATAAATATATTTATGGCATGACCCAACATCTATGACAGCATATTGTCAAATTTTCAACAAACAGTAATCAAAATATACAAACATACTAAATACACTATATCATTAGATAAACTGAAGGTAAAATTTAAAACTTACTTTGCAAGATCAACTCTATCAAGTCGCAATAACAGCTGAACAGACAAAGCAATGCTAGAAATACACAAATAAAGTAAAGAAATAGAAATAATTCAAATAATCATGTGAAGACCGGCTCAGTTTCAGTTACAAATGATCTGATACTCTATAGTTATTATATGAGAATAGATACTTAGGAAATTTCCATTTACACATTCTGGGACAAAAACGTGTATTGATGCTTTACTTACATGTGTAGGGGTTACAGTTATATATTTTCTGATAGTGTTTATATAATAAACATTTAAGTAGATGGTCTGAAAACTAGACAAACAGGTCTCTCTCAAGTTACGATGATAAAGATAAAAAGTATGAGAAATAATATGGTAATAAATGGTGACTGGTTGTTATAATTCAAAATCAAAAGCATCTGTTTCTGTCTCTCTATCATATTTTAGCTTTGCATTATCTAGCATAAAGTGGGGGCGCAATGGCCCAGTGGTTAGGGCAGCGGACTCGCGGTCATAGTATCGCGGTTTTGATTCCCAGACCGGGTGTTGTGAGTGTTTATTGAACGAAAACACCTAAAGCTCCACGAGGCTCCGGCAGGGAGTGGTGAACCCTGCTGTACTCTTTCACCACAACTTTCTCTCACTCTTACTTCCTGTTTCTGTTGTGCCTGTAATTCAAAGGGCCAGCCTTGTCGCACTGTGTCACGCTGAATATTCCTGAGAACTACATTAAGGGTACACGTGTCTGTGGAGTGCTCAGCCACTTGCACGTTAATTTCACGAGCAGGCTGTTCCGTTGATCAGATCAACTGGAACCCTCAATGTTGTAAGCGACGGAGTGCCAACAACAATCTAGCATAAAGTTTCCTTTGGTACTACACTCGACTCAGTTGAGTGGGGGACTTGTGAGTTATTTGGCAACCTCACTAGTACCATGTAAAAAGCACCTAATAGACTTTGTAAAGTGGTTGGTATTAAGAAGAGCATCCAGCTGTAGAAACAATGTCAAAGCAGACACTGGAGTTTAGTGCAGTCCTCTGGTTCACCAGGTCCTGTTGAACAGTTCAACCCACACCAGGAAAGAAAATAGACAATAAATAAAGATGATGATGGTAAAATTTATTAATGTAACATCAGAGCTAGATTACAATTAATAGATATATGGAAGATATTAGATATGCTAGGTTAAGTCTTTGTTTTTGTAGAAGTTAAAACATTAGAACAGTCTTCTTTAAAAATATCTTTATGAGCATATTTATAGTAAATGAACTTTGTCTGTAAACTTTAGACATATAAAATCAATGTTTCAACAATGAAAAGAAACTTCTATCCCAGAAATGCTGAAGATATAATGTAAAAAAAAAAAAAGTTCCTATTCACTCATACAATTACTTCTCATTCTGCTAGCATTTTTACAGCTGAATGCTATTTTGCTACCCACACAAAAGAAAGCTACCAGTTTTCATCAAAATGGCTTGGGGGACTGAATTAACGTAGCCATTTTACATATTTACACCTAAATAGACTCTGCCAGCAAGTGCTTTGGCTATAGACATAGAGCAGTTCTTGTAAAAGAAATCTTCAATCCTTTGGATGGTGATCTGATTTCTTAATTTAACCAAATGTGATTCAATGATAAAAATGCTGTTGATCAAAGACACTTACCATTCCAGGGAATCAGATTGGTGCAATACTCTCAATGCAGCATCATAATTCTAAAAATAGTAATATAAAATCATATTAGTTCTTTGTTTCATATAGTGCTAGAGCAATTATTTCTATAAATATGTGACCTTCCTATTGTCAATAACTTAAAAGAATGAACTTGGTATAGAGTGGAACATATTTTAGCATAATATGACTTGAGTGAAGCAAATGAACGTGCTTGAGTCAGAAATTGACCCCAGTACTTATTTTTTTTTAAACCTGATACTTACTTAACCAGTCTTTTTGGCTAAACTGCTAACTTACAGGGACATAAATCAATACTGGTTGTAAGTGGGGTGGGGGACAAACAAAGACACACTTACATAGATATGTATACACACACACATATACAACAGGTATTTAGTTTCACAGATACAAAGATACACGCATGACAGTTTCAATCAACCAAATTTACTCACAGTGCACTAGTCAGTCTGGAGTTATAGTAGAAGATACTTGCCCAAGATGCTACACAGTGGGACTGAATCCAGAACCATGTAGTTGGGTAGCAAACTCCTTACCACATAGACTATGTACACTGCATCCCTATACATCATAAGCTGCAGTTAAAAAAGTTAACAAGAAGAGCTGCCTCAGGAAAACTGCTTAACTCATGCCTGTATGAAAAAGCAGACATAAAATGCAAATCATGATGATATATTTAAGATTAAAAGTGAATAATAAGCTTACCAATTCATTGAAATAAATAGAAGCAGCCATTAGCAAAAATGTACTGTTGCTGATGTCTACGTTGCCACTCATCTTGGTATCTAGCTCATGAAGAATAGCATCTCTGAAAGTAAAATCAACCATATTGTTTTCAAGTTTGATTACTTTGGTATGAAACTTAACAAAGTAACATCATTTACCCTGATTAAATACGAGCATCCCACCTATTCTGACAGCATTGAATAATAATGTTGCTATTAGTGAACAATGTAGTTAGTTACATATTTTTATTTTTTAAAATTCCCTCACTTAACACGTGTGCTTTAATGCATTTAATTATCATTTGCTCAAATGAAACATTTGTTTATAAAATATGGACAATGATAGATGACATTAGTTAATAAGAAAAAGAACGACAAAGATTATTAAAAGAAAACATGTACTGCATGTAGGAGGTGTCAGCCTCCACAATAATCACATTGAAGCCAATTCAATAATAGGTGCACAAGAAGGAATGCACTTCCTAACACCTTGAACGAAACTGACTCAAAATGATGCCGACCTTCATTTCGTTTTGGAACAAGTTCAGTTCCCTCTAAGGATGCTCTATTCTCTAACAATACATGAGGCACAGGGCCATACATTTAACAAAGTTGCAAATAAACATTTACTCTTTTACTTGTTTCAGTCATTTGACTGCGGCCATGCTGGAGCACCGCCTTTAGTTGAGAAAATCGACCCCAGGACTTATTCTTTGTAAGCCTAGTACTTATTCTATCGATCTCTTTTTGTCAAACCGCTAAGTTACGGGGACATAGACACACCAGCATCGGTTGTCAAGCGATGGTGGTGGGGACAAACACACACACACACATATATACATACACATATATACAACCGGCTTCTTTCTGTTTCCGTCTACCAAATCCACTCACAAGGCTTTGGTCGGCCCGAGGCTATAGTAGAAGACACTTGCCCAAGGTGCCACGCAGTGGGACTGAACCCAGAACCATGTGGTTGGTAAGCAAGCTACTTACCGCACAGCCACTCTTGCGCCTATCTTTTTCATTCATCTTTTATTTCTTTAAACTATAAAGCACATCATCTCTGTCAAACGCATTACAAGGAGGTAGATAAGCTTTAACATTAAATGATAGGTACATCATCATCATTAACTCTTTTCTTGTGTTCAATATACTAACAATATTTTCAAATGTGCTGACTGTGCAATTTCCAAAATTCAATTCTAAAAGAATATTTCAGATCAACTTTAAGATTGAAAATATTGTCAAATTGCAAATTTCCTATGGAATATGTATTTCTAAGCTATTTCTATATTTCGTTTGATGTTAACTTTTCAGCATTTCTGTTTTAAGAAGAATATTATCAACAAATGAGTTACCGTTTGTTTTCATTTGCTAAATAGTCTGCCAACATCCTAACAGCTTGAAGTTCAGGACCATAAGTAGAATTCACTTCATCAAGTACAACTCCAAATTTCCTCTGAGCAATAAACGCCCTGTACATTATTACATCTCGTTGGGTTTTCAAATCTGGGTTGTTTAGCTAAAAAAACAAAAAAATATTGAAAAGCGTGTTGATACAAATTCTAATAAAGTTAAAAAAAAGTTTTACTACAGCAAATGTACAATATATGTTCATGTACAACTCTGCATTGTCTATGCAGTTCTATATTTAAGAGATGAGGAATTATGTATATTATTTACATTATTTTCATTCGACGGATATTTGTCCTCATCTTGTTTGTTGTTAACACGACATTTCGGCTGATATACCCTCCAGCCTTCTTCAGGTGTCTTGGGGAGATTTTGAACCTTGGTTCTCATTCCTAAGGCATTTTTCGATGTTGCTGTTATTATTATTATTGTTAAGGTTACTGCTTGGAATCGAACTCAGAATCTTAGGGTTAGTAGCCCGCGCTCTTTACGACTACGCCATGTGCCCACGGGTTAAGAGCGCGGGCTACTAACCCTAAAATTTCGAGTTCGATTCCAAGCAGTGACCTTAACAATAATAACAGCAACATCGAAAAATACCTTAGGGATGAGAACCCAGGTTCGAAATTTCCCCAAGACACCTGAAGAAGGCTGGAAGGTATATCAGCCGAAACGTTGTGTTAACAACAAACAAGATGAGGACAAATATCCGTCGAATGAAAATAATGTAAATAACTGCATTGTCTATTGTAAAAAACATTTTGATCAGCGGATTGATTTTGAGTTATCTCCCTTGCCACTTGTAGTCTTGGCTTTTAAATATCCTCCGCGTATTATTTATATGCAGAGTGCAGAACGTTCCATTGATGTATTTACCCTGAAATTTTGTTGATAAACGGTAACGGTGATGGTGCACGACCACTACCATCTTTACTGATCAACAAGTTAACGAACCAGAGAAACATTCTGATTAATGAGCTTACCTCTCCCACAGAGGAAACGATCGGTACATTCAATACAAGGAAGTATCAACATTAATATTTATGAATTTACTGCACATTAATAAAAGTACTAGATTTCTCAGGCAAGTGTTACAATTCATAAAATAGCAGCCTGAATTTTGAATCCAGCGACCTAAGTTCGCATCTCGGTGGAACCTAGAAAGTTGACTTTTTTTTATAGCTGCAGGCGTAGCTGTGGGTAAGAAATTTGCTTCCCAGTCACATGGTTTCGGGTTCAGTTACACTACTTAGCATCTTGGGTGTCTTCTACTATAGCTTCGGGTCGACCAAAGCCTTGTGAGTGGATTTGGTAGACGAAAATTGAAAGAAACCCGATGTATCCCCGTAACTTAGCGGTTCGGAGAAAAAAAGAGACAAAACAGTTCTGGAACCGATTTGTTCGACTAAACTCTTTAAGGTGCCCCAGCATGGCCGTCGTCCCATAACTGAAGCAAGTAAAAGATTTGTACTAAAGATAACAATAAATAAACAAAAAGAAAAGGAAGGGAAAATAATTTTGCCCACAAAAATTTAAGTGGCATGTATGAAGTGGATTTTATTTACAACAACCAGTGTTCAAATTGCGTCAGTCATTTTCCCAATAGAAACAGTATAAATAAATGTAACTGGAAATTTGCGAAGAAAAAGCAAAGTATAGATACATTTCTAAAATGTCTTTTTGTTCAATCATATTCACGAGGTAGAATAATTCCTTTCTGTTTCGAGACAAAGTTCAGTTGTTTTGCAACTTCGTAAAGGGAAATATAACTTTCTTCATAACAAACCAGGTTAGTCAATAACATTGCTTAAGGCAAGTGATGTATATTAGAGAAAATTTTGTAATTTAGGTTTTCTCAAAAAGAGATTAGCAACCTAAGAGAAAAAGTATTAAAGATTTTTGAAGCCAAGTCAACTGGCAAGAGACCTGTGAATAGGCAGACCAACAACTGGAAAGTCTAATGACAGCTGTTCTGATAGGAAAGTTTCCCGAGGACTCCACCTTCTTGATCCTCCAAGGAATAATGGACGGAGAGATACATGGATGTATGGATCAAAACCTGGGGGTAAATTCAATTTGCAACTCAGTAAAACATCAAAATATAAATGAAAAGCAATTTATATTTTGAGGTGGTTCTTTACGCAAATGATAAGAACACAAAAGATATATCAATTATATTTAATAAAAGTAAATTAAAATTACGAGTACACACCCTCATTTTGTGAGCTTCGTTGATACATTGTTGGTAATTTCCTATATAAAAAGCAGTCCGGATTTCAAAAAGTTCGTCTACATTGTCGTTCGCCATGATGCTAACAGCAAGTGCGCATGCTTAGCCACGTAATATGTATGAAACGTGTCTATAAAAAAAAAAAGAAAAGAAAAAGGAACAGCATGTAGGGGAGGTAAACACTTCAATATATATACACAATATTTGAAGACGGAGTTAGTGCCCATTAATCAGCCTAGGAAGATCAGAAACTATGGAGAGCGTTTCAACATTGCAAAATATTTAACACATATAAAGGCATAAATACATACATATAAACACACACAAGTCTTCGACGCTTCAAGCCTACACTCTTCGACAGAAAGGATCGAGAGGGGGAAAATGGAGAGAGAACGAAAACAAAGCAGGAGAGAAAAAATGTGTAGGGATTAACGGTTTAACATGATATATATGCATACATATGTATTTATTGAGACCGATGGGAATATTGGTAGAACTTGAAAAATTAAAACAGCCACCAAGCTGAAGCACAGCCAGTCAGATATCGTTGTGTGGGACCATAAATCAATTGCCCTCTGGACACGAATGTCGTTAGAAAAATACATGAGAAAGAGAACATCTAAGGACCATTAATCCAGCACCCAAGATACACTTTCAGCTTCATACCTATTAGTATTAGAGCAATAGAATACATACCAACCCGTCTGGAGCAAAGTATGATTGAACTTGGAATCTTGGGGAGCAGTGGCGGCTTGTAGATAAAATTAGTGGGGGTGCTGCTTCAGAAATTTTTTAGCCGTTGTTTTAATATTGTGTAAAAGGAAACAAACATATAAAAAGAAAATTTATACATAAACTTGATCGGTTCGCGTTTTAGCCACTGCTGGGTAGTCTGTTTAATTTGTTCACTGAACACCGCTGCGAATTACCCCTTGTTTTTCAAAAATCCCCGCTAAATCACAAAATAAGAGATATGACGGCTCGGCCGTCTCTCCCCAGTTCTTATATTAATCATTAAATCCAGAAATACAACAACAGATCAATAATTTATTCTAGGTTGGTGTAGAGCCGTTTCGTTCCTGGGTGAATAGGCATGCCGCTGGGATATCAAAGAAGCTTCGACCACATGTCAGGGTCGAGTCGTGAGAGAGCCTGGAAGAACGTCCTGTCACGACGGCTGCTTGATGGATCAGAGGTCGAACTCTATTGCTCTCTCTCCACCTGTTGCATTGCGCATGCGTGCTCGGGTACTTCCGCTGATGGCAAGTCCCTTGCACATGCGCAATAGCACTTCCCAAGATGGCGGCCACACGCGCCACTACAATGTCCCCCCCTCCGAGTGCATAGCACGAAACAAGGAAAGATTGTAGAGGGCGCGGAAACAAGATGGCCGCCGAAACCAGAAAACATGGCTAAAATTATACAATGAAAAAACAAAAATTGTTTTGTTAAAACAAAGAATGACAAGCTCAATAAATTTGCAAAGCAATGCTGTGTCGGATGCAATAATGGAAGCAAAACTTTTGCATCCGACACGATGTGA
>NC_068995.1:36177310-36178241 GCF_001194135.2 Octopus bimaculoides | reverse complement strand
CTAGTGACATAAGGGTCACTTGAGTTTTGTCGCAACGACGAAGGTGGAGTGGTTTCTGGTGTGTGTGTTTGTGATGGTGTTGATGTTGGTGTATGCATTGGTAAAGATGTTGACAGTGGTGTGTGTGGTGGTAATGATGTTGACAGTGGTGTGTGCGGTGTTTGAAAAGCGGGCACGTCGTCCACGGAAGTTGAGGGTTTGTCAAGGTACGCTTTTTTCAGACGGTCGACAGACACAATCTTTATACGACCATTAGCGTGGACCTTGAAGAACTTTGGAGTGCGAGAAAGCACACGAAAGGGTCCTTTATAGGGAGAAACAAAGGGTCCTTTGACAGAATCATCCCTAATAAACACATGTGACCAAGACTCAATGTCTGCTGGCACTTGAGAGGGAGGTGACTGTTGTCTGGGACCCATAGCTGGAAGATTGGAGAAATACTCCCGTAACCGAGTAACATAGGACTCTGGATGTGGTGGTTGTGACGAGTCTGGCACCACCATCGTACCAGGCAACGCCAGTGTGGTACTGTAAAGAAGCTCCGCCGAGGAGAAACCCAGGTCAGCTTTGACCGCAGTCCGGCATCCAAGGAGGACGACCAGAAGAAATTCAACCCAAGACTGCGGGTTGGGCGAGGCGCGTAAGGCAGCCATAAGTTGCCTATGAAATCGCTCAACCATTCCATTAGAAGCGGGATGGTAGCTGGTGGTGCGTATACGATGCACCTCCAAGATTCGTGATAGGTCACGAAAGAGCGCGGCCTCAAATTGCCGGCCACGATCTGTGGTCAGGCTGGACGGTACACCGTACCGAGAAATCCAGTCAGACACGAAGGCTTTAGCGACAGTCTCAGAAGTAATGTCAGCTATAGGAATGGCTTCTGGCCAGCGGGAGAAACGATCGACACATGTTAACAGATATGAGAACCCGC
>NC_068995.1:36174544-36175536 GCF_001194135.2 Octopus bimaculoides | reverse complement strand
AAGAGGGGAGTTGGTAGAGCTCCTCGCCGGCGTGGAAAGGGATGTCGAGTCGTCGACAAGCCTCAGACGTCGGACATCTACCAACAACTGGAAGTGATTTAAGAAACCCGCACCCAAAATAGGATGTGGAATGTCAGCTATGACAAAAACCCATTGAAAGTCTCTACGAAGACCGATGTCTAGGCGTAGAGAAAGCTGACCAAAGGTAGGAATCGGGGACGAGTCAACGGCGTGCAAAATAATCGCCGAGCGGCGAGGTTTGTCCACAGTAAGGCGAAGTGGCCAAATGCTACAACAGGAACCAGTGTCAATCATGAAGAATTCCTTCGACACCTGGTCCTGAATGAATATTGCACGATTGAAAGTTGGTTGAGTGGAGGAAAGTGACGTGCTCATTTTCCCCTTTACGCGTTTCCCGGTTGTTTGAAAGAACAAGGCTGAATACATCTTCGCGCCTTGTGTGAGATGGTCTCATGGTACCAGCACATACCATTTTGAGTTCTGTTTGTCCCCCGATTTCGAGAAGTACTGCGAGAACGTGAGCTGCTCCGTGACTTCAAGCGAGAGCGGCAGAGGTCGTCCAAGCGACGTGTGAGGTCATCGAGCCTGCCAAGAATGTCGTTGTTGGACAAAGGAGAGGACTCAGTACATTGTAGTGAGAGGTTGTGGCTTCAATGCTGCTGCCGGTTACTTGGTACAGGAGTTCTCGCAGGTTGTATTCGCTGTTAACCATGGTGAAATAATTCACAAACAGTGTTGAGATAGAACCTGTGCGAGTGCTGTTGGTTGCTGTGTACGTAGCAAGAAGTTGGTGTCGACCCTAAGAAGCTGGAGGCGATGAAGATGGAGGTCCGTAAGCTGCTGAACGAAGTGTTGGGTCTCCATGAGGCTATTGTCGTGTCGTCGCTGGAACTGGCTGTGTGCTCTGTGGTCAGCGGTTAGACCTCAGAAGGTGTTGCTTTGTACTGTCTGTAGAAAAAAATATTGTTGAC
>NC_068995.1:36169816-36174509 GCF_001194135.2 Octopus bimaculoides | reverse complement strand
GTATTTTTGTTTTTTCTTTGTGTGTTGTCCTGTAAGACAATAGATGGAAGCAACGTTGTTTGTTTTTTTTTCTGTTTTTCAAGCCATGTGGAGTCAGACGTAAAGAAAAATCACTGCTCACTCGTTTGTTCTTTTCTCGGCCTCAGTTGGTGTTGAAAGAAAAACACGTGGGTGAGAGAAATAAGTGACGGCTCGTGTCATAGTAGTTGATGGTTCAGTTTCCAGGCTGTAAGGTATTTTTCTCCGGGGTAAGAAAACTGTTGCAGTTGGTTGTTCCATTCCCTCGTCTCTTGTGTTGTGTTTTTTTTTGTCGTCTCTTCATTTTTGACGAGTTGTATGAGAGATTCCGTTTTGCGTGCTCGGGTACTTCCGCTGACGGCAAGTCCCTTGCACATGCACAATGGCACTTCCCAAGATGGCGGCCACACGCGCCACTACAAAGGATATAGTGTTGTTGTACAGTAAATCAATAATTAAATTAGTTCACAAACACGAATACATTTCGTTAGAGTTTTAAATGAATTAATCCTAGGAGAGGTTTCATTGCTAGACCTTACTTGCATACCTGGAACTTCTTCTCTAGTTCTGGTAGTGATTTAGCAATAAGAGCAAAGTCATCAGCATAGAGGAGCTCCCAGGGGCAGTCTGTCTTAAATTCCTCTGTTATTGCCTGGAGGACTATGATGAACAAGAGGGGGATGAACACTGATCCTTAGTGAACCCCTACTTGTATCCTAAATTCTTCACTGTACTCATTGCCAACCCTCACCTTACTGGTACCATCCCTGTACATAGCTTGTACAGCTCTCACCAACCACTTTCCTATACATAGATTCCGCATTGACCACCAGATATGGGATCAGGGGACCCTGTCAAAGGTTTTCTCCATGTCAATAAAGGCCAAGTACAGAGGTTTATCCCTGGCTATGTATTTTTCCTGCAGCTGCCTTACCAGAAATATAGCAACAGTGGTGCTTCTGCCTGGCACAAAATCAAACTGCATCTTATCTAGGCTAACTCTCTCCCTAATTAGTTGGGCTATAATTCTCTCCATAACTTTCATCACCTGATCCAACAGTTTGATACCTCTGTAATTATTTCTATCTAAGGCATCACCTTTACCTTTGTAGCAGTTGACTATGGTGCTACTACACCAGTCATTGGGTTCCTTTGTTAGATGCACTTGTCTCCTAGCTTCCCTTCTGGCTATACAATACAATTCCCTACTGCCCCCTCTTTCAGGCTTGTTTCTTTGCTCTAATGGCCTTGTGTACGGTATTGTTACACCACCAAATTACCCTGGGTCTGGAAGGGACTTTGCACAAGCCACAGATTTGGTCTGTGGCACTCAGCAATTCCCAGTTGCCTTCTATGACACAAGTTTATAGCTGCTCCTCCCTCTCATCAAATTTCTTAATTAGGATGTCCCTAAATCTCTGACCATATGAAGGGTCCTTAAGCTTCCACATCCCTCTTTTCGAGATTGGTCTGCTTCTTGGCATCATTCTGACATCCTCTTCTACTGCTTTGTGGGACATTATGTAACAGAAACTATCTACAACCTGTAGGGAGCCTCCAGGGTATTTGAGAAATACTGTTTCCCCTATATCCTTTGCGTTTTTGACTTCTGTACATCTTCCACACACAAACACTACTTTCTCTGTTAACCTTCCTGTCACTATACTGTACTTCTTATGTGTTTATAACTTGCACTTGTTACACCATATGGAATTCCTGCTTGTCTTTTCTATATATCGAGCAGGGCTATTTGCCTGAAGGGAGTAGAGTCCTGTCTGTTTTTCCTGCCTACTAAAACTTTGGTCTTTGCTAAGTTAACTTTAAGGCTCTTTGATTCCAGGTTCTGCTTCACACCCGGAATTTCTTTTCTAATTCTACTATTTTACTATAAGAATGAGATCATAGGCATATAGTAGTTCCAGGGACAGCAGACCTTAAATTCCTGTTTTTATTGCCAATGATAAGTAGGAGTTAAAATATAAGGAAGTCATAATATCCTTTCTGCTATAGACACAAGGACTGATGTTTTGTGGGAAGGGGCTAGTCAGTTATATCGAACCCAGTGCTTGACTAGTACTTCTTTTATTGGACACAAAAGGATGAAGGCAGAGTTGGTCCAGTGGAATTTGAACTCAAGAGTTTAAAGTCAGATGAAATACCACTAAGCATTTTGCCTGGCATCCTAATAATTCAGCCTGCTTGCCACCTTAAAAAAGAAGTAATAATGTCAATTAATCATATTTGATAAATACTTTTCATTATGTTTTGTGAATCTTAATGATTTGAAATATTTGAAATATGCAGTGTTCATTCTTAAAACCTTCATATCAGCCACTATTTCATCTTTTCTTTGAAAGAACCTTTACTTAAGATGTAATTTTGCAGCTTTCTTTTTAAATCAGATTGTAATCAAACGAAGACATCTCCACATCATTGCTATTTAATTTTCAGCCAGTTATTCTGAAATATGAAATATGTCTTGGTTAATGTCAGCTCAATGCAATCCTCGTGAGATACAGCAAACTAATACTACAAGTCTTAGAGGCTTATTCTCTTTTTTTGCAACTCCATGGCTGAAGAATCAGCAATAGTCAACCACCATGGCAAAGACAAGACTGATAATTATAGATTGATGTGGTATGTGCAATACCTAAAGAAGAATATACTGGTTTCTTCCTTGAAATCAGCTCAATATGCAAACAAAGATTTTATTAATTACATCTTATTCTTCATGTGAACTGGAACAATTCACGGTACCTTTTTATATCAACTATGGACACTACAGCTCTGGTTTCTAAAATGTGAAAATATGATCCTTTGATTAGTACTGTATTAAATTAAGTACAAAATAAAATGTTGTAATATATCTTACATTATTTTAATATGCCTGAAGCAATTAACCATTCTGTTATCATATTTCTTTTGAAATACTATTTTTGTTTCAATTAGTTTTGGAAATAAATGATGAAATAACTTCATTAATTTTAACCTGGTATTTGGGACATGAAATTTTATTGGAAGGTTTTAATTTAAATTACTTTAAAAACATTTTATATCATAGAACCAGGGGTGGTGCAGGTGAGTTGATTTGTAATTAATATTTACACTAGTTTCATTTCATTATTAAATTGTTACGTTAAACTTTGACCTACTGACATATTTGATAATCTACTATTAAGTTAGTAAAAATATTATCTGAACTGACAAGTGAAACGTTTGAACCTGCTTTGATATTTCTAGTCTAAAGAGATACAGTGCAATGAGGATGTTAAAATGTTGGAATACCAAATCTAATCTGCTTTTACAGAGACACCGTGTTGCAGTTATAATACTTATTGTTATTCTGATAACATTGTGGCAAGGTAAGTTGTCCTTACATTTATTTCATTATTGTTTATCTATGGCTTATTTTATTGAAGATATTAATTTCAACAGTTTATCCAATGTCCACTTTATACCAGGTAGGAAAACTGAAAATAGTAATACATATTATAGAACAGAGGTGGCCAAATTTGCTTAATGTAAGAGCCACCCCAATGAGGTTCAGGTGCTTGAACAAAATGCACGAACAAAAATGTACACTGTATTTACATCTATATCTGTGTCTCTGTTTGTGTCCTGAAACTTAGATTGGAAACCATAAGTATCAGACTCAACAAAATATATAGTATTTAAGTATATAAGTATCAGTATATAAGTATATATAAGTATATAAGTATATAAGTATCAGACTCAACAAAATAAGTACTGGGATTAATTCGATTGATCAGATACCTTCAAGGCAGTGACCTCAGCATGACCACTGTATAGGGACTAAAACTAGTAAAATAAAAGAATGCAGTTCAAATAGAAGCACAGCTTTTAAGACCCATCATTCCCTTTTTTGTTTTTTTCCAGATTTTTTTCAATTTTGTGTTTGACTAATTCTATCTGGTACAATTTTACCAGATAGATCCCCAAGAATTATTTTTAACTCTCCTCCCCAATCCTTAAAGTTTGAGATTTAATTGCATTTCTTAAAAAAAATTTACATTTTTAAAGTGGATATTACAAATATGTCATTTGTCTCTTCTCATAATTTCAAATCGATTTTTGAAATTTAAACAAAACTTTGTATACACACACATGCACACGAATATCACTTTTTTAAAAACTTTATTCGACACGTGAGTAGAAACCATGTCTGGAAACCTCGTGACATACTTAGATTGTTGAAAAAAATCAATAATAGGGTCCATCCAATGGATCCTCCTATCTATTACATATTACTAATATTTTATTTAAACAACCCAAGGGAAATAACCCATATCACCAGCAGGTTTTAGCAAAGCGATCAATATTTGATTCTCACGATCAGCCAACCTAATTCTGCATTTCACTACTCACAGTTTTGAACTGCTAAACATTATTATTGCACTACCTTAATTTGAATCTTAAACATTAAAGACTTCATTCATACATTTCTATACATACATACATACTTTTTTGAATGCCCATTACTCTGATAATTCTGCATTTTTACAGTTACACTTTCTCCATGACAGTAGATAAATTTTTTTCCACAGCGTGTTTGTAGTGGCTTCATGCAGGCATAGCATGAATTCGATCTTCGATTGCCAAATTTCACTTAACACTTCAACAGCGTTTTTCTCATGGTAAAACAATAGTTTTTCTG
>NC_068995.1:36167802-36168491 GCF_001194135.2 Octopus bimaculoides | reverse complement strand
CCAGTAAGAACACTGGATAGATGAAAACCTAGTGTGGATAATCTAGTATTTGAGTTTCGGACTTTCCTAATCTCTCTCTCTCTCTCTCCCCCCTCTCCCTCCCCTCCCCCTCTCTCTCTATATATATGTATCTCTCTCTCTCTATGTGTGTGTGTGTGTGTGTGTGTGTGTGTGTGTATGTGGGATGGCCTAGGGGCCAGATGCTCCCAGGAATGATACATCATCAGCAAGCACAGGCGGAGTTCCTGCTCCACCTTACCAATGCTTCTTTCATGGAGCAAACTGTGCTGCAACCAACCAGGTGAAATAATATACTGGTTCTCTGTTTCACAAACAATATTGACATCATCCATAATGTTAAAGTGATACCGATGCTGGTTTCGGATCACAACATAATAGAGCTGTCTATGTATGGACCAAGTGCATACTACCAATTTGGTAATAAAATGCAGACGGCTAGCTGGATGGATCATCCAAACTTTCAACACAAGAGAAAAGGAAACAGTGATGGTCCTTTGGAGGGCATACGTCCTCAGCTGCTTGGACTACTGCTCCCAACTATGGTAATCATACAGTATAAAATTCACGGCGGAAGTTGAAGCAATCCAACGAACCTACACAAAGAAAATTGTCTCAATGCAACGTATCAGCTGCTGGGAAAGATTGAAATAATTATTTTGTGTTATATT
>NC_068995.1:36161568-36167072 GCF_001194135.2 Octopus bimaculoides | reverse complement strand
GTGTAGCGCGCAGACCTCTATAAAGCTGAAGCTCTCCGCCAACTTCAAGACACCACCTTCTATTGCCCTCTGTCTTCCAACCCCACGTTTAGCTACCAACAGACTGTGTCCTCCACTATCCATGACCTCATATCCTCCTCCCGTCTCCCTCTCACCGCTCCCAACCTCATTGTCCTCACTCCTCACTTCTCGTACCTCCACCATTTACTTCCTTCCCCAAATCCCCAAACCCAACAACTCTGGCCGCTCCATCATCTCCGCTTGTAACTGTCCCACGGAACTGATCTCAAAATACCTCGACCGTGTCCTTGCCCCCTAGTGGCTTCCCTCCCCTCACACATCCACGACACTAACCATGCTCTTCGTCTTTTCAACTCTTTCTCCCTCCCTCCTGGACCCTCTAAACTTCTATTCACTCTTGATAACAAGAGTCTATATGCGGTGATCCCACACCACGAAAGACTTCTTAGACCTTCAACCCAACCCCCAACCTGACACGTCCACATTTCTTCGTCTGGACGAACTTGTTCTCTCCTTCAACTGCTTCTCGTTTTCGGGTGAGTTTTACCAAGAGGTCTCGGGAGTGGCCATGGGAACGAGAATGGGCCCCAACTATGCGAACCTGTTCGTTGGCTACGTGAGGCCCAAATATTTCCAAGATTCACTGGTCCCACTCCCGAACTATACAGTCGTGATATTGATGACTGTATCGGTGCAACATCACTCTCCCGTGAACAACTAGACTCCTTCCTCTCTTTTGTCCAATCCTTCCATTCTGCATTTGAATTCTCCTGCACCATTTCCAACACTTCGTCGTCTCTGTTTATTTCCTCGTGTTCCTTTCTGCTGAGGAGTGTAGGCTCGAAATGTAAAAGACTTTCTCACCTTCCCGAGCATGAAAATAATACACCTACTTGTTGTTTATACACCTGTCTTCAACTTTTGTTTTTCTGTAAATTTCAACTATATATATATATATATATATATATATATAGACAATGGAACTTGGTGCAGTCCCCTGCAGTTTGTGTCAAGCTGTTCAGCCCATGTCATTTTGGAAAACAGACATTAAATGTTGATGCTTGTGATTATGATATATATATAGCAAGGTAAATTTAGCTTTTTTAAAGTAAGTTAAATATCATTTGTTACAGAACTGCCCAGAGCAGTTAAAAATAAGTACTGCCAACCATTCCACTGGAGACCAAGCTCTCTACTGGCTTAAGTATTTGTATTACAAATATTGTTATTATATTGCAACATTTGAACAGTCTACTGTTATAATTTCTCTCTAATTATTATTATTTCTTATACTTTCCATTAGTCAAGACTTCCTGCTTCAAAAGTGAATTGAACCCAAAATATTTATATATGCAGCCAAGTGAAGATGTGGTCAGTAATCTTAGTGTTTATTTTGTGGGGAAACAAATGTAATTATCTGAAAGGAGAAATGTTTTATCTTGAAATATATTCTTCCTTTACAAATCATAGGAAATTTAGTGTGAATCCATTTTGTTTGCTTGTGTCTTTTCTAGATGATCTGCAGTAATCGGAAATAGTGACATGGATGTTGAGATTGAATTGCAAGAGGGTTGAGTATCTCAGACGCAAATGGTAAATGCCATCGAGATGTGCCTGTGGCTCACAAAGTTAGTGTTTAGCTTTTGCCTTTGATATCAAGAGATAAACTTATTTGCTAGATAAGACACTATCTATCATGACTAGCATTTTGTAATAGGCATCAGATGACCTGACTCCTCTTTTTCTTCACATCTAGGTTAAGTGTGACACATGTATCTAGCCCAACTGATGGCCTTTTGAATACATAAACTAGTGTGTTAACTTTTCAGTTATTTTAGAGACACAAAATAGCCGAAAAGCTAACATTAGTTTACCTGTTGAATAAGTCATTGGACATTGATGGATGCATGCTTAAAATATGACTTATACAAATATATAACACCCACTGGATTCATTAGACATGTGTGGTTTCTTATGTTGTAAATAAAAATCATAGCAAGTGTAATGAATTCAAACCTTATCATGAATCATATCTTTGCACCTCTTGCTAAAATACATAATTTTAATTTTTCCAATAATTTACAATTTTATGTCACAGTTGGGTGGTTAGCTGGAGGATTAGTGCCTAAGTGTGTACAAGTAACTGCTCCAATAATATGTAAATATCTAAGTTTACAAAAAAGGAAAATAAAAATGAAAATATATGCATAATTGAATGTGAAAAAATTTCCACTTCTTTATGAAAGGTTTAGAATTTATAAAATAAGTATAGTTAAGTTTCCTACATTGTCCATACTATTTGTTCAGCTAAATTTTTGAATGAAGTTTGAAGTTGTGAGAGTTGTAGGGTAATTTATTAGAGGAAATGTGTGACATTTATACCTTTCCTAGCTGTGTTTGTAACATAGCAGAGCTATCACGAGTGGGAATTAAAATTTGGTTTTAGAATTTATATGCAATATAAATAACTTTTACTTCTAAAATATTTTCTTCTGTTTCAGATTCCAATGCACATGAAGAAAAAACTCAAAGCATTTGAACATTCTGAAAATGTGACACTAGTTACAGCTTATTTCCAATTAGACACCTTTAGAAAGGGTGGAAATAGTCACATAAACCCCAATGTATATAAAAAGTGGTGTTCTGTTTATTCTCGGATTCTCAATCCAGTCGTTTTCTTCACAGACTCTCCAGAGATTCTCTCAATGTTTAAAAAACTGCGATCACCAAGTTTAGATAACTTAACAAAATTGATCCTGGTTAATCGAACAGACTTGTGGGCATTTAGTCTGAAACCCCAAATTGCTAAAATATTCAGTCAAGCTGATTATCCAAAATTCCATCCAAACACTGTGATACCTGACTATTCTTGTGTGATGCATGCTAAATATGAGCTACTCAAAAAGTCTATCCAACAGAATTATTTTCACACAAACTTTTTTATGTGGATTGACTTTGGATATTTTCGGTAAGTGTTATGTATTTAAATAATAATTGTTTTTATTTATTCAGTACCTATGTCTGTCTACTTATTTATATATATTTAATATAAATTTCTATACTTGGTTATAATTCAAATACTTATTTATGGGGTTCCTCAAAGCTCTGTCCTTGGTCCATTACTCTTCTTAAAGTATATATATTAATGAATAACATTCTATCACACAGTATAGTTTATCATTTTGCAGATGACAAATTTAATCTACAGAGAAGTCATAATAATAGAAAAGTTATAATAAATGGATATAATCGAGATTTAAGAAGCCTTTACCAATTTGTTTACCTCAAGTGCAACGAAATCAAAATTGTTCATTGCTCTAAAGCAAGAAACCAAACACCATATTTAGATAATAGAATGAATTGTTAGGAGCTTAATTTATCAAATTTCATTGTGTGTGTGTGTGTGTGCGTGTGCGTGTGCATGCGTGTGCCTTGGTGACAAGTTATTTGGTAATAAAACCAGCCAGGAGAAATTCTACTTGATTGTTTGACCTGCTGGAAATAGTAGCAAAATCTTCATATCCTTACTTTACCACCTTAAAAAAGGCATAATGTCATAAATGGATCACCTTTGATCATATGATTGCTTGTCATTGTTTAGACCCAAGGTTTAAGCAATATTATTTAGTAATAATTAAAAGAAATATTTTAAGGAATAAATTGCCAAAACAGTGCTATGTCTTGTGTAGTGAATAACACACTATTTAGTTTACTTTTTATAACACACTGTTTACTTTACTTAGGCTCTCTTTTCCTTTTTAATACTTAATTAGAGAAGGAATAGCAATACTTTTGACCCTCTAGAGCCTTCGCTATTGGTGAGAGAAAGGGAGATAGAATTAACTTCAGATTAGAGACCTTCCCTGAATTCTTACAACACAACCAGAGAGTGGTGTTAAACTGGCCAGCAAATGAAATCCACCATTTATGAATTCAGAATATAAAGAGCTGTTATCGTGTCTGACACTTTAGCAATTCTGCTAATCCACTGCTTCAGACTGATATTTTATCAACACTGAAAGAATGAAAGGTAGCATCAACCTTGGTAGGATTTGAACTTAAACTATAGCAAGCCAGACTGAATACCAAAAGGTGCTTTGTCCTATATTCTAATGATCCCACCAATTCATTGACTTCATCTGTGATTGTTAGTTCAATAAGCAGAGGCACAAACAAAACAACATATTTAGACTTTTTAATAGAATAATAAACATAGTGATATAATGACTGGTGATAATTATTTCTAACAAATACATAGAATCACACATTTTAGGAAGAGAGGTAAAACCAGTTATATCAATCTCAGTATGTGACAGGTACTTTATTGTTTTTACTCCAGGAAGGGTTAAAGTTAAAGTCAACATTAATGTAGTTTGAACCGAAAACAGAAAGAGACCTAGCTGAATACTGACTGTCACTTTCCTCTCTATCCTGCTGATTCTGCCAATTACACAGAAATTAGATTTCTCAAATGAAAAGGATAATTGAATTAAAAGAATACAAGTCTAATTATATTCTTATTCATTCATGGACAATCTAATTGAAAAATTGTGTAGACAATATTCATTCTTTTAAACATTGAGGAGAGTAAAGCCATTTTCTGAAGATATCAGAACTCTTGTCTTTCTTTCTGCCTTACTAAAACTTTGTGGAGGCACAATGGCCCAGTGGTTAGGGCAGCGGACTCATGGTCATAGGATCGTGGTTTTGATTCCGAGACCGGGCATTGTGAGTGTTTATTGAGCAAAAATACCTAAAGCTCCACAATGCTCCAGTGGGGGATGGTAGCAAACCCTGCTATACTCTTCCACCACAACTTTCTCTCACTCTTACTTCTTGTTTCTGTTGTGCCTGTAATTCAAAGGGTCAGCCTTGTCACACTGTGTCACGCTGAATATCCCCAAGAACTACATTATGGGTACATGTGTCTGTGGAGTGCTCAGCCACTTGCACGTTAATTTCACGAGCAGGCTGTTCCGTTGATCGGATCAACTGGAACCTTCGACGTCGTAAGTGACGGAGTGTCAACAACAACAACAACTAAAGCTTTAGTCTTTGAGATACTGTGTGGATTATATGAGAAACAGAATATACTTATAAAAATATAATATAATAGAATATACTAAAATAAAATAGAATACATAAAAGTAAGAGTATATGTATACTATCCACACACACACACACACACACACACATATATATATATATATATATAATCATAAATATATAGGGATTGACAGTAACCTGCTTCTCTAACATGCTGAGAATTCAGAAATAGCAGTCAAAGAACTACTGATTTCAAAACTACAAATTATTACTCCAGATTGATAGCGATATTTTTGATACACACAGAACAAAAAACAATAGAGAAGAGTAAAAAACACTTGCCTTTAGTTAATTTAGTACAATTGTTTCACAGTTAAGAGTACATAATACTTTATTCTGATCTTCAGCTAAATATTCTAATAAATTTGTTAATGTCT
>NC_068995.1:36159328-36160645 GCF_001194135.2 Octopus bimaculoides | reverse complement strand
ATCTGGAGTAATAATTTGTAGTTTTGAAATCAGTAGTTCTTTGACTGCTATTTCTGAATTCTCAGTATGTTGGAAAAGCAGGTTACTGTCAATCCCTATATATTTATGATTATAAATTATTTACCGAAGAAGGTTTTTTTCATACTGAGCTACCCGGCAGAATTGTTAATTATTAATTTTATTACTAATTGATGATTCCCTGCCCTGCATATCTATATATATATATATATATACACAGCATATGCATCCCTACACACTTGCCCACATCTACATTCCCCTCCCATGTGCAAATTTAATTAGCTACATATGTGGTGATAAGCTTCATGCATAATAGATATAATTGATTAATAAAGTTGTAATTGGTTAAAAGGCCAAAGATGAAAAGATAAAATAAACAAAGATAAAACCAAAATAAAATCAATGGGTATAAGATATGTAAGTATAAGATAAGAGGTCCATACTGATGTTCTTATTGTACATATTGAGAAGAGGGCTAACATTTTAAAACATACTTGGTGGCAACCAGAAGGGATTCACTTTTGACACTTTTGGCATTTTTAGAATGAGCAAGGTTTTAAAGGAAGGTAACTTCAAGGCAAGGTTTAACAATCATATTTTCTCCTTTAGAGACTGGAGCAAGCATAAAACTGAAGCTCTCTAGTTATATATGGGCTTGAAAAGAGAAAGCTATCAGCTGCACCATTAACTGGAAAATCAATCCTGTCAAGGATTAAGCCCTGTGCTAATGTAAGCTTATTTCAGAATGGGAGTGGTCAAATGATTACCATCAATTTCTATGCTGAATCTTACAGCTAAGAGAATGTTTGGAGATCAATTACTATTCAGTAATAAAACTTCAAAGTGTGACAGTTGACACTCAACTTGATTAAGGTATCAAAATCTGGCATCATGATGACACAGAATGCATCCTTTCTTTATATAATAGATATAAAATAATGGCTTCAAATTTTGGCTCAAGGCCAGCAATTTCAGGGGCAGGGATAAGTTGATTATATTGACCCCAGTGCCCAAATGGTACTTATTTTATCATTCCTGGTAGTATTTGAATTCAGAACAGTAAGCCAGAAGAAATGTCACGAGTGGGTGTGTGGTAAGTAGCTTGCTTACCAACCACATGGTCTCGGATTCAGTCCCACTGCATGGTACCTTGGGCAAGTGTCTTCTACTATCGCCTCAAGCCGACCAAAGCCTTGTGAGTGGATTTGGTAGACAGAAACTGAAAGAAGCCCGTCGTATATATGTATATATATATATATATATATATATATCTATATGTGTGTGTGTGTGTGTGTGTAT
>NC_068995.1:36157384-36159136 GCF_001194135.2 Octopus bimaculoides | reverse complement strand
GCTTGACAACCGATGGTGGTGTGTTTAGGTCCCCGTAACTTAGCGGTTCGGCAAAAGAGAACGATAGAATAAGTACTTGGCTTACAAAGAATAAGTCCTGGGGTCGATCTGATTCGACTAAAGGCGGTGCTCCAGCATGGCCACAGTCAAATGACTGAAACAAGTAAAAGAGAAAAAGAGTAAAAGAGAGTAAGTATTTTGTCTGACATGCAAATGATTCTGCCAGCTCACTGCCTTAATAATAGATTTGAAATAATGGCATAATTCTTTAAGTGATATATGCTAACAAAAACCATATATCTGCTGAGATACACACACATTTATATAGGTTAAATAATATATACTTAGTAATGGTTTTATAGAATTGAAAATACAAATAATTAAAAAAATTAAGAGTATCAAAAAATAAATAGTAATGAACTATGCAAGAAGGTGTAATAATGGAGTTAGAAGGAAAATAAATTTGGAATTCAAGTAAAATAAAGTAAATAGTTAAGCCTAGAATAATGAAAAAAATGTTAAAAAGTAATGGAATAAGCAAATCATTTATCTTTTCTCTCTAACCTATCTCTACTGTTCAGGCTATATTCTATATTCCAAATTCTTTCTGAATATGGTGAACATATATTTATTATTGTATACAACACTTGTAGGAAGTTACCTACAATAACCAATTACTTAATCCCTACTGCAACACATCTCGAAATTAAAGGATGCTTTCATGCATTCCACTGCATGCCAACTCTCTCTCACCCATTTCCAGTTCCCAATTTCGGCTGGGTTTTCTGGACCTTTGCCAGTTGCTAGTAACCTTCCCAAATTCTCTTTGTTGCATGCAAAGATGGCTCTGTTAGCAGAACTCTTGCTGCTAAAGTTGTAACATTTACCGTGCAATTTGTTTGAGTTACCTGATATTTTAAACAGAAAATTGGTTTTATACTTTGAAGTGCAATATTGTCTACAACAGATTTGCTAATTTAATGTTATTTCTTTTTCTCTGTCTTTTTTCAGCTATGAAGTAAACAAAACAAAAAAATTTGGCTTAAGTCTTCCAAAAGGATTTGACTTTAGAAGTGTGGCTTTCAGCTTAGAATGTAATTTTCAGAAAATACCTTTGAAAGAAATAATATGGAAAGACCTTGTTTGGGTTGCTGGTGGTGCAAACCTTGGACGTTATGATGTCTTAACAAGATTCTGTGATGACTACATTAGTAGTGTTAAAAGGGCTTTGAACCAAAACTTGATGAGTACTGATCAACAAATTATATATGCTATGAATGTCTATAGGAATTGGTCATCAGTGACTTTGCAGCTTTGCCATGCAGGTTGGTTTTGCTTAGGATATTTAGCAAAATATTCATGGGAACAACACCAATAGTCATGTGATTATTGTTTTCTTTTTTTTTGTTGATTATTATTTTTGTAAATAACATTTAAATTTCATAAACAACATTTATTTTTGTAAAAAAAAAGAAAATATTCAGTTCTGTAAATAGTATTCCTACTAAATATCAGCAGACTTTCAGAATGTTTCTTGGGCCCAGGCATGGGCGTGTGGTTCAGAAGCTCACTTTGCTGCCATGTGGTTTCAGCTTCAGTCTGACTGCATGGCATATCTTCTACTATAGCCCTAGGTCAACCAATGCCTTATTATTGAGTATAATAGGAATACTTGTGTAAAAGCCTGTCATATATATATATATATATATATATATAGTAATATATATATATATATATATATATATATATATA
>NC_068995.1:36152366-36157134 GCF_001194135.2 Octopus bimaculoides | reverse complement strand
GCTCGAATGTCTTTTCACGTGCCACTGGCACAAGTGCCAGGAAGGCGACGTTGGTAACGATCACGCTCAAATGGTGCTATTTACGTGCCACCGGCACGGAAGCCAGACAGCTGCTCTGGCAACGATCACACTCGAACGGTGCTCTTAGTGCTCCACTGGTACAGGTGCCATCACGATTTCGCTTTCACTTGTCCCAACAGGTCTTCGCAAGCTGAGTTTAGTGTTCAATGAAAGAGACGTTGGCATGGGTGCCAGTCTACAAATTTAGTTCGATTTCGATTTCACTTGCCTCAACAGGTCTTCGCAAGTGGAGTTTAGTGTCCAATGAAGGAATGTATATTATTATTGAAAAAATAGTAGTAGTAGTAGTGGTGGTGGTGGTGATTATGGCGGGAAAATGCTTTGCAATATTTCTATTGACTCTTTACTTCCCGATCAATTCCCGACGATGTCAATAAAATAAAGTACCGGCAAAGTACAGGAGTCGCTGATACCGACTTATTTCTTCTTCCTCAAACTGTTTTCTTTGTACCTAAGTCAGCACTATAGTTAAAAAAACAATAAATATATTTCTCACCATATACATAAATCCTCATCATAGATTTATGTTGCCCTCAACATCAATATAAATCTTCTTTCCTAGCGTTTATTGAACAAAGGAAAGTTGACAAAGCTTTGTTCGACCAGGATTGACTTAAGTTTAACAAAACCAAAACGTTGTTGTTGTTATTGATTTTCATCAAGTCGTTTGTCATTGATCTGATTTGGGAATGAGTGCATGCCAACAATGTCTACGTTTTCTTTTCTTTTCAAACATTATGCATTGAGGATTATATGATCTAACGTTGGATTACTATTTCTAGCAGATCGAACAACTACTACAGGACTCCTGTGATAACGATTTCCTTCGTTCAGTTTATGACAAGTAAATGAAATAGGAGACTTGAAAGACAGGATTCGAAAAAGGTATCTGTGATGAAGTAGATGGGGAATGTACATGAATGAATTGCTTCTGTTTAATGCCAGGTCAGCTGAGGCTGAGCTAGGGATCGAAGAGATTTCAAATATGACCAACCTGTCTTTCTCTCACGCATTACATATCTAAGGATCTAGTTTTTTTTCATTCGCGAAATATACATTTTTTAAAAGACAGTAAAAAACCTGAAAATTGGCTATAATAATAAAGTTTTCCAGTCTAATTGCTATGAAAGTATGATGTTATGGAGAAAAAAAAATGGAGGGAAAAGTTACAGAGGTTTAAAAATCGGAAAAAACAGTGTATTTAAAGCCAATAGGGAGACAGAAATTTTCTGCGTTTAGCGGAGCAGTGTCAACTTTAAGATTGTACACTGTGAAATTTATAGTTTAGCGTCTGTGAAATGACCTCTTCATTGTAGCTTTCTAAATAAACAGAAATACCTAATAAAATGAACATGTATCATTTTACTGTTTCTTTTGTCTCGTCATTGATTGTATGTCTCTTTCTATGGCCTCTGGCGGTTTAGCAGTCAGCCCAAACTTCTTCAGATGATCTACGACTTCCTCTGCAGTCGCTACACTCTCATTTACGAGGATGTCGTTGATGTATGAATTAGTCGCTTGCTCCGCCTCGGGCACATTCGCCAAAACCGTCTTTAGGATCTTTGCCATAACTTTTGGTGCCGAACTCAAGCCAAACCCCAACCGATTCAAGCAGCAAGTTTTACTCTTGTGCCTCAACAACTGGTACTTCCACAGTTTCTTGGACACATGGAGTTGCAGATAGGCCCATTTCAGGTCAACAATTGTAGATGCTACTGTCATGCGCCTCCAAATCCGCAAAGTTTCCCGCAGACGTCTGCTGCCTCACCACTCATATGGTACGACACGTGATCATTCAGTTCACGGAAATCGAGTACTGGTCGAACCTTGTTCCTCGTGTGCGCACCACAGCCATTAAGGGCAACACACCATTTTTATTTTCTTCCCATGGCCTCAAGATACCCTCCTCTATCCATCGATCCACGTCCCTCTCGAATTCATTCCTGGCTCCTCCTTTGAGGGTGTATTCGTAACAGCTCACTCTGTTTTGCAACACCGGGGGCTCACCCTTCCAGAAGTACTCCACCGTCCATCGTGTGCCATCGAATTTGGCCCGGAAGTCCTCGTCTTCGATGTCTCATACATTGTCCCCTCTTTCTACATGCGTTCCGTCGCTCTCATAACCTTCCTCCGTTTCTCAATACTCATAGCACGCAGCACATCGGTTGCCGAATTCCACTCTCTTCTCGCCTAGCGTTACGCCACCCAGCTAGACAATCACGTCCATTCCCTCCACTACGTCAACGCCGTCCACCACTTCGTCGACAACAATCGCCTGAACCTTCACTGCTGACCCTTGCACCATCAACTGTATTCCTCTCTCGCCTCTGCACCTCACTTTCCTGCCATCCACTGCGCTCAGATGTGGATTACCGCCCCAGCTAGTCACCATTCTTACCGTCACCAAGGTTGTAGTGCAACCAGTATCCACAAGGGCTCGAGCTTCTCTCGACCCCACCTGAACGTTTATTATTGGGAATGACAGCGAGTGCGCCTCTAATCGGTTGACGGGGTAGCTACTGGCGCAGTAGCTCCCCTCTATCCGTTTCCCTGTTTACATTGGTTAGCAAATGTGTCCAGGCTGGTCACACAGGTAGCTTACCACTTCCGGTTTCGGTGCCGTGCAGTCTCTGGCTATATGAGGACCCCGACACCTGAAACATGGTCCCTTCGTCGTTCACCCAGCTTCTCTCGCCCCATTCTTCTTCCCGTTAGTTTCGATTCGCCTCTTCGTCGTTTCGTTTCCGTCATCGTACAAACTACATCGCATGTGTTGTTCTGAGTCATGACGCGAGTTCGCTCTATCAACTCACTCGCCGGTATGGCGTGGATACCCGGTAGCTCTGCAAACTTATTGAGATGTGATCGGGAAATTCGGTCACAAAGGCCAGCCTCACAACACTCTCCATTGCCTCACCGGAAATCACTGCTAAAGCCACCAATATCCTAATCTCACTCATATAGTCGTCGACCTGTTCTCCGGTCCACCTCACGCTTCCGATCTTACTATATGCCTTAAAGTCTCCCTCTGTATAAGCAACTTTCAGCCGTTCCTCGATCTTTTCGATCTTTTGCTGATCGTCTTCCGACATCTCTAGATATAGGCTCAGCGCGCTACCTTCTAAATACAACTGTAGGAGGCTGGTTACGTCCTGTATCCCCTGTAATTTTGCTACCAGCTTCACCTTCTTTATCCAGGCTACCACGTCGCCTTGGCCAGAGAATGGTCTCAACATGTCGTTGCCGAGTCTACTTTTCGATGCCATATTTTACCGTGGACAGATTTTGTTTTTTGAGCTCTACGCAATGAGCCGAAATAGCTTGTGGTATGAAGGGGAAATTAGGAAAATGGAGAATTGAGGCTTTCTTACCTGTTGATATGGAGGGAGCGTTCTCTCACTACCCACATGGGCATTCTCTTCTCTTGGTTGTGCACACACGTCTTGCCTTCACGCTGTCCGGTTGCCCTCTGCCCTCTTCCTGTGACCGCTGCGCATGCTCTCTTCAGCACTTCCGTCCTAAGGGTCTTCCGACAGGGCCTACCCATTCTCCCACTTCCATATTCACCACAGCTTCAGCTCAATACCATAATGACTACAATGAATCAAGAGAAAGTTATCAATAGTCAATTACATATTAAACAAAAATTATTTATCGTGGTAAAATAATCGCCGCTGATACTTACATGCATGTATTTGTGTGTCTGTGTGTTTGTAACCCCGCCATCACTTGACAACCGATACTGGTGTGTTTATGTCTCGGTAAATTAGCAGTTCGACAAGACAGACCGATAGAAAAAGTGCTAGGCTTACAAAGAATAAGTCCTGGGGTCGAATTCTTTGACTAAAAACCCTTCATGGCGGTCATTTTTCCTGAAACAAGTAAAGGAATAATAATAAAAGAACACACACACATATATATATATATATAATGAATGAGGGGGAACAGAAAATGGAGTTAGCAAGAATCTTTACTCAATACAACGATCGTTTCGACCCATCCTGTATATGTCCCTTGCGGGTGTTGCATCCACCAGTGCAGAATGCATCTCGTCGGAAATTGTATCCATTCTCTATCAGTATAGCCAATAACCTACTGGCGACCCCAACATGCCAAACGAAAGCGAGTATATTTAGCGAAGTATCTTATTTAAAACGAGACACCCGACGAGATGAATTCTGTACTGGTGGATACAACTCAGCTAGCTGTACAATACCCCACAAGCAAGGGACAAATGCAGGATGGGTTGAAATGATCGTGATGAATGAAGATTCTTGCTAACTCCCTTTTCCATTTCCCTCGTTCGTTATAAACTCAACGAACACTGTGGAATTCCCGACTTAGGCCTTGTAACACTTATATCATAACTGTGGAGGACATCAGGTAGCCTAAACAGTGAAAGTGCTTTAATCGGCATACTACTAACCGTATAGCCAAGGTCCAAATAATTATATATTGATATATGTATATATATATAAACGCACACACACACACACACATGTATACATATACACATTTCAACATATCCAAGCATGATTACGGGGAAGACTGAAAACAAATAGCAGCTCTTGCGTGACAACGGCACGAGTTCACTAAGACAACGAATCAAAAACACCAGCGCGCGTGTGCGTGCACACACAATACATACATGCATACATACAAACATATAGACATATAAATATATATA
>NC_068995.1:36146887-36149179 GCF_001194135.2 Octopus bimaculoides | reverse complement strand
ACATACAAATATATATATATATATATATATATATATATATATATAGGTATGTGCGTGTCTGTGTGTGTATGCATATTAGTCAACGGACGAGATCCAGAGATTCTCGATATAGAAAACACTTGGTAGCGATCAAATTGTTCGAACTTAGACTCCAATATCTCTACGAGGGACCAATCCTGCAGAGTAGAGAATGACTATAAGAGGAATCCTGGTAAGCATTATTATCCGTATAATTGTCTCTGTACACGCATATGTATATACGCCGACCCCTACACACACAAACAAGCACACACACATACACACATGCACACACATACACACATATAAGACAGAAAGTATGGTGGGTGATTACACATGGTTGAGTATATAAGCAAAGAAATATGATGAAAAAACACAGATTTGTTTTATAAGACTAAAGAATATATTAGAATCTTCAAAATCTTATTTTGTATAATACTTTTGTTATGATGATTCTAATATATTCTTTGGTCTTGTAAAACACATCTGGCCTTTTTCATCTTATTTTTCCTTACACACACACACACACACACACACACACACACACACACACGTATATATATATATATGTAACAGAGGAGATTTGATGTTAAAATAGATTATAGTTTTTCTTTTTCATGTTGCTATACAATTGTTTAGTGGAAGCGCAATGGCCCAGTGGTTAGGGCAGCAGACTCGCAGTCATAGGATCGCGGTTTCGATTCCCAGACCGGGCGTTGTGAGTGTTTATTGAGCGAAAACACCTAAAGCTCCACGAGGCTCCGGCAGGGGATGGTGGCGAACCCTGCTGTACTCTTCCACCACAACTTTCTCTCACTCTTACTTCCTGTTTCTGTTGTGCCTGTAATTCAAAGGGCCAGCCTTGTCAGACTGTGTCACGCTGAATATCCCTGAGAACTACGTTAAAGGTACACATGTCTGTGGAGTGCTCAGCCACTTGCACGTTAATTTCACGAGCAAGCTGTTCCGTTGATCGGATCAACTGGAACCCT
The DNA here is from genome assembly GCF_001194135.2 of Octopus bimaculoides. Classification (NCBI taxonomy): domain Eukaryota; kingdom Metazoa; phylum Mollusca; class Cephalopoda; order Octopoda; family Octopodidae; genus Octopus; species Octopus bimaculoides. Next base: position 36,148,169 of record NC_068995.1, on the reverse strand, counting down.
CGACGTCGGAAGCGACGGAGTGCCAACAACAACAATTGTTTCATACAAATGGACGCAGATATTCATAAACAGAAAAAATCGTAATAGTCATATTTGTACTCGTCATTAGCTAATAGAAAAACTAGCTATTGTATAGCAAAATGAAAAATAGAAACTATAACCTATTTTAACATCTAATCTCCTCCATTACATGACTATGAATGAATCTGTTGAACTTTGTTTAATAAGTTAAGTCATATACTGATTATTTCTATACAAGCTTTCATACCTATACGAATTTATATAAGAAAATTCGAAAGTAAAGTATGAAGAAAAGACATTATAAATCCTATGATAAAATTCCAATTAAAGGACGAACATACATTCATCCAAGCAACAAAAATCAAACATTCACTGTGTCCAAATGCAATGATAGCCGATGCGGTACATGCCGATCAATTCATACCGGCCCATATATGAACACAAAAACAGGGAAAATATTCACCAATGCGAACATGAACTTCAAAAGTAGAAATCTAATCTTCTGCATCAACTGCCCTAATTGTGAAGAACTGTACGTTGGCCAGACAGGTAATGCACTCTAAGAACGCTCACGTGTGCATCGACAACAGATTAAAAACGCAGAGGTCCGCCAAATACCACTGAGTAACCATCTGGCAACATGTGGTCGTGAAACTTATATTTCCATTCCATAAACTTTACAACCTGAATGAAATTGAGAGAAAACGCAAAGAAAAGGACTTTATTAAGAAATTCAAACCCACTCTTAACAAACAATGATTAAATTTATTTTACTTGCGGTTTAAACATCTTATCCCTATAACTAAAACACAAAAAATCTCTCAAATGTCATCATTTCTAAAAATAAACTTGGTATCATTTTAAAAAATAGCCAAACACCTTCTGCTGCTGTCCTAAGGAATAGGTATAAAAGACAAAAAACCAGCCAGTCTGTTACAGTCTGTCAGACGAAGGCCTTGATGAATGCCACTAGGCATGAAAATACGTATTAGCCTTTATATATTTAATTCTCTATATTGAATACTCAATATTTCATATATTCAATAAGACATATTTCATATATTCAATAAGACATTCAATACTTCATTTCATTTTACCATTTATTTTTATATTATATATTATATATTCAATATTCTATATCCCACATTAATTTTACAAGAATATAAATAAAACATAAAAAACAGACAGAGTTGGAACTCTTTTAAATAAAATAATATATTCCTCTATACACGATCATACAAAACCCCTTTTTTGGTATTTA
>NC_068995.1:36140908-36144811 GCF_001194135.2 Octopus bimaculoides | reverse complement strand
TACTGATTCCAAAACTACAAATTTTTCTCTAATTGATAGCGATATTTATGGTACACACAGAACAAAAAACAGAAGAGAAGAGTAAAAAACAAACCTGCCTTTAATTAATTTGGTACGACATTTCACGGTTAGGGGTATGAATTACCTCATTCCGATCTTCAGCCAAATGTTTTCCTTTCGGAATTTACTGCATCATGTCATGTTTAATGCATTTTTTAAAAACCTTAGATCGGTCTATCGTCCTCAAATTAACTGACTGTGGAGCCCCATATTGTCTCAGTGTCTGTCTCCTTTTTGACCCTGTAAATGCTAAAAAAGATGAAATCAAATTGAAGGAAAAAAGCTTCACTTAATATTTTTCAAAACTACAAGACATAAAGGATGATAGGGCAGCTGGTTTTGGTTAAAGAGAATAGATTTGAAGAAAGAGACTGGAGAATGACTTTGGCAACACAGGAAAATTGGATCAAGACAATGATAGAACAGCAAGACTGTTCACTCAAAATGTAGTATGTATGATATTATAGATAAGACTATATCTTACATTGTATCGGAATATTCATTTTTGGCTCAGAGTTATCAGGCTGAGTAAAAAGTAAGCAAGGTTTTGAAACATGAAATTCATCACAATATATTTCAACAATACGGAAATTTTATTCATCAAAATATAATCAACACGTATTTGCCAACGAATTACAAGTTTGTTTATTCCGGTAACATAAAAATTTGGAGTTCTGGAGCTGATGACTCTTTGAACGCATTTTCAGGCTTGATTTTTGAATTCCTTCTCTCGTAGGAAACCATGAAGGTGCTTGAAAAAGTGATTGTTGGTAGGAGAAAGATCTGGGCGGGAAAGAACTCCGAAGCCAAGTTCCCTCAAGTTCTGGAGCATCATTAATGAAACGTGTGGTCAAGCATTGTCATGAAGAATGATTGGCCCTCTTGTGTTGACCAGTCTGGGACAGAGGGGTGGCAGTTTTCCGTTCATTTTAGCAATTTCATGGCAATATGCTTCTGCAGTAATGGTTTTTCCGAGTTTTAAGAAGTTACAGTGGATGAGTCCAGCAGTACACCACCAAAGAGTCACCATAACCTTCTTTTTGAAGAGCTCGGGTTTAGGGAAGACTTTTGGAACTTCATTTTGGTCCAACCACTGCGAAGAACATTTTTGTATATTTGTACTGAATCCACTTTTCATCGCAAGTTACAATATGGCCGAGAAATGGATCGGTCTGGTTACGGAGAAGAAGCGACGAGCAAACTTCATATCTGTCCATTTTCTGATTTTAATTCAAATCGTATGGTACCCATTTGTCAGGCTTTTTTTATTTTCCGATCGCATGCAAATAGTTGCAGGCAGTTTTCTGGCAAACTTGAAGTTCTTTTGCCAGTTCTCGAGTGGTTTTACGTGGATCTTTCTCAATGACGGTCTTTAATTGACCGTCATCGATGACAGATGGGCGTCCACCATGCTCACGATCTTCAAGGATCAGGTCTCCACTGCGAAATCATTTAAACTATTTTTGAGCTGTTGAAATATCGTTCGACTAATAAAATATCTTACAATCGAATCGCGCTCTTCGTCTTGACTGTTTATCTTTGTGAAGAGTTACGTCAATCCTTTTAAAAATATAAAAAAAAGAAAAAAAATAAATAATAATAACACTTTCAATACAGTAACCATAAGAGCACCACAGCAAACCACAGCACATACCCAAGGCGCACAGAGCTGCGCTCGGTAGTGAAGTGAAAGCACGTTATAAAAATAAAACTACTGAACAATAATAATAATAATAATAATAATAATAATAATAATAATAATAATAATAATAATAACAACAAGAGCACTCAGAGAGCACAAACCTCCGCCAAGGCAACACCAACGTCCTCTCAACGTTTAGTCAGAGATGATTTTTAAAATGAGAATATTTGAAATAAACTTGATTGCTCTCACAAACGAGAATACTAAAAATGAACCCTTCCGCTCTCAAAAATTAAGTAAAGAAACAAAAAATAATCCAGAATCCTTGTCCGATACAGGATCGATCTCAAAATCTAATCAGTTCATGCCAGTCACGCGGCTAAACTCTCTGAAAGTGTCATTCGAATCCATCCAGCGGTTATTGAGATATCTTGTCCACGGCCAAACTATTAAACAAACACGACTGAAAACAATACCGCCACCTTCGCTAAGGCGGAGGCAGTAATAAGCCCCAAACCTCCACTGGCTACTATGCCAGAAGTATGGATTGGAGGTTACGGCTGCTTGGTAACAACATAGACCAGAAAAGGTAATGGACGAAAAGGAGAAGGCAAAAACTCTCTGGGACTTTGATTTCCAGACGGACAAGATCTTAGAGCACCGAAGGCTGGATATAGTAACCTTTAGGAGGGACAAACAAGAGTGCCTAAAAATTGACATGGCAGTGCCAGGAGATCAGCATAACATCAGGAAAGAAAGAGAAAAGGTTGACACAATATCTTCAATCATCAACCTCACGATAATGTATACTGTGCGACGTCTATAATATAAATAACAACATGAGAGCAAACAAAAAAGGAAAAACAAAGGAAAACATACAAAAATGGACACGAAGAAGAATTACCCAAGAAGGAACTACACAATCAATCCATGTAGCCACAACAGAAGTTGCTGGAAAAAATAGGTGCGATTGGCTGATGAAAGGAACCTTAAAAAGAGAGACCAAGAGCACTATACAGGCAGCGCAGGACCAAGCTCTTGCTACGAACTGGAGGGTCAACCTAAGGAATGAACAAGTGTCTCCGTTGTGCTGCATCTGCAATAGAGTAGATAAAACCATTGCCCATATCACGAGCGAATGCCCTAGACTTGCTTCAAGCCACTTCAAGCTGTGGCGACACGACCAAGTAACGAAAGTGCTACATTGGAAACTGTGAAAAGTGGGGGCTAAAATAGCTATGAGCACAAACTGCAGAGAGTGACAGAGTCGGTGACTAACAAAATCCTCTGGGATTTCCCAATCCAAACAGATCAGGTGCTAGAGCATAACAGACCGGACCTAGCGGTGGGGGACAAGGGGCACCACATATGCTACATAGTTGACCCACTAATAGTCAAGAAGGAAAGCGAAAAGAGAGATAGATATAACCCTCTTAAGTACGAAATAGTCCGGCTATGGAAAATGAAGGTGAAGATAATACCAATTATTGTTGGGTCCTTGGGAACAATATCAGAAGGCATCAAGAGGAATATAAAGGAAATCAGAATAGAGTGCTTGGTAGAGCTGTTACAAAAGGTGTGCCTCCTTGGCACGGCCAGAATAATCAGGAAATTATTAGACAATTGAATAGAACGAATAGCATGGTACCGTAGGCTGCAGATAGTGAGCGCACTAACGCATGCAAAACTCCAAGAGGTCCCACAAAACCTGTGATAAAGAGAAAATGATGATAAAAAATAATCTGGAAACTTTAGAAATACCCTACAATTTAGGTGTATTGTAAAAATCGGCTTTACTTGGATCTGCAAGCATATTGCATTAAGTACTGTCAGTCTGAGGTCCTTGATGTAATTGACAAGCAGTACAAAACCCCGGTAGACACAATATCTTCAATCAACAACATCACAATATTGGATACTGTGCGACGTCTTCAATAATAATAATAATAATAATAATAATAATAATAATAATAATAATAATAATAATAATAATAATAATAATAATAATAATGACAGCGAAACGGGCTGATTACTACCTAGCTCAGATACCAGGAAACCCCAAAATGGCTGAAGTTCAAAAGATAGTGCTCAAGGGAACTGCCCATATCCTACGTAAAATACTGTCTATGTGATCTCAAATTTTAAAACAAGCACATAATTTTCTTATGGTTTCTTAAACATTCTCTACAACAACACTATGT
>NC_068995.1:36139862-36140655 GCF_001194135.2 Octopus bimaculoides | reverse complement strand
GAAAAACTTTCAAAATACAAAGACCTGGAAATAGAGATAACTCGAATGTGGAATCTAAAAACAGAAACAATTCCTATCATAGTAGGTGCCTTAGGTATAATAAAAAATATTCAGACAAATACATAACAAAAACACCAGGACTTACAAATATATATAACATACAGAAATTTGCACTACTGGGTACTGCACATATTCTACGCAAAACACTTTCAATACAGTAACCATAAGAGCACCACAGCAAACCACAGCACATACCCAAGGCGCACAGAGCTGCGCTTGGTAGTGAAGTGAAAGCACGTTATAAAAATAAAACTACTGAACAATAATAATAATAATAATAATAATGATAATAATAATAATAATAATATGCTTTTAATTTAGGCAAAAGACCAGCAATTTTAAGGGGAGAGATTTAGTCCATATCAATATTTACTTAGTCACCTTTAAAAAATATAGAAAAATACGAGCTCTCTTTGCATAAGATGAAGGAATCAAACCTGTTTTGTGAATATAGCAAGTCCAGTGAAATAGCCAATCACAGTACAAGGTTAGTTGTGACATGTTTTAACTTCCAGACTAAAGTTGAGGAGATATGAAGTTATGTACTGCTTTTCTCGTTTTATGCGTATATACAGGCACAAAATAGCAATTAAACAGCTGGAATGAAGACAAAAGGCACATTTTTGTGAATGTTTAAACGTAAGACGCTCTCTATCTCTCTCTCTCTCTCTCTCTCTCTCTCTCTCTCTCTCCCTCTCCCTCTCTCTCTCTCCCTCCTATATATATATATATA
>NC_068995.1:36129243-36138545 GCF_001194135.2 Octopus bimaculoides | reverse complement strand
TATATATATATATATATATATATATATTAATAAGTGTGTAGGTATATATGTGCTTATATACATTATATATACAATGGTATATATAATATATTTATGCACATATCTACCTACATACATACACACGTGCGCACACACATACACACACGCGCACAAACGCACATACACATGCATACACACTTCCTCTGGTAGGCAACTGAGTTTCCTGACCAATGTTTTGTCTTTGGTATACAGTTGCTATCCTAGCCAACGGCCTGCTTTTACTATACCATTAATTTCCAGTAGATTGTCTTAGGGAAACTTATAGAAGGGGTTGAGAGAGAGAGAGAAAGTTATTTATTTCATGCTTCATCACGTTATGTTTTCTCGTTTGTCAGCGTTCTCGTCAACTTCGTTATTGTGCCTTCATATGTTTGCAAAAATAAGCAATGGTTACCTGTTAAATCGCAGTTTGATTTCATTTAGTAGTAGTAGTGTCGATATTTCTGGTCTAAATGACTTGACTCTTAATTTTAGTCACAAGTTTTCTTTTACACAACTTTTCATTTATTTCAGATGGCCCATCAATTCCTCATCAAGAGATTGAGGTAACGATGCTCACAGAGGAATATGTAACATCATTAATAACGGAGAAGTTTGTGGCCTTGTGATTGGGGTTTTGCAACCGTACCGAGCAGTGAGTTGAGTTTTTGAGTAAAACAACTTCATCTCATGTTGTTCCGTGAGCTCTTGACATTTAGCACGCCGTGTATCTGTACAGGCAATGTCGATTTGATGGAAGGTGAATGACTAATGACAAATCATCTGCGCAGGTTGTTCAACAAAAAGTTGCAGAACTCTCATCTGTCATCTACGACAACAGAGCCCACCAAATACTGAAGAGAGCAAGAAGTTTCGGTAACAGGTTTTTATATCCTTTCCTCTAAGTGTTTGTCACACAATGGTGAGGCTGCATCTTCTTGAATTTGTAGCTTTGGTTACGCGTTTTGTTTTTTTACTTTGGTAGCTCGCTTCTAGTTGTTGTTGGTGTCTCTTGAAGCAGATGCCCTATAAAATGACCCCGAGAACTTTAAATGAAGCATTTTGGTTTCATACACTTCATGACTTATAAGAAATGTGTCAGATATGATTTTAGATATCTTAGATATCTCAGGTGACATCAATATCTGGAATCCTAGAACCTTTTCAAGTCCTACTTCCAAAAACCGACCCTCTATGATTTTCCAACTTATATTTCAAGATAATCACGAGTAAGATATATTTATTGCAGACGAATAAAAATATTTATTTGTGTGTAATGTTGCTTAGCCCCACATTAACCTTGATTGAGAAGCCTTTTATCAAAAACATTTCACACAAGATATCCCACGATTTCAGAAGCTTTAAAATCGCTCTTTTATTGGTTTGGCGGACAGAACTACACCATTTTATGTGGTTTTCTTTGTTTAAAGTGATAAAAATTGACATCGGGCAGATTTGGCTGCTATTTCTAGTAGAGAAAACAACCAACCAAATAGAAGCACCTCTCTAATTCGACTTACTGATGACTCAGACACAAAAAATTGTCGGATATCTGGTCTTGTTGCTTACTTCAAGTTATGTAGGTCTCTATTTACCGCTGTTAGGAACGTAAACAACGAAGACAACGATAAAAGCAACAAACAAAATATAAAGTCAATGTATTAAACACCATGGAAGAAGAGAAAGATACGTTGGCATTTCAGACAATAATTGTTTGTCAAAATAAAAAGCTGGAGAAGACAAAGAGTTGAAAAAGTGGAAAGAATAAATACTTTTTTCAGAAATATTGCATCCTGGAATGGTAAACAGGAAGCGGTTGAGATGAAAAGTGATTATTTCAAAGAATAATTAAGATTAATTAAGCGTGAGAAGCAAACATGGTAGAAAGTAGAGTGGTGAAACGAAGTATATGTTTGTGTGTGTAGGTTTGTGTGGACACAGATATGTATGTGTTAGCATTATAAGTGAGATAATGAATTCTTGGGTGTATATATCTAAGGCATCATTTTATGGGTATTTATGTGGGAGAGGGATGTATATTGAAGTAAATGAAATAGTTTATGTATGAAGTGTGCGTAAGCGTACGAATGAGGGAGAGAGAGAGAGAGAGAGAGAGAGAGAGAGGGGACAGAGAGAGGGAGAGTGATGGGGAAGAGTGTGAGAGAGAGAGAGGCGGGGAGCGAAAATTGAGTCAAGTGTGTGAGCAAAGGTGTACATGAGAGTATGTGCAGAGGTTAGTGGGTGGTGATTGCGAAGTGTTTTTTTTGTAACCTGGTGTGGATGTATTATGTAAAGTTGAAGCAGCGTGAGTTTATTGGCAAAAATAAAAAAGAAGCCGAGTGGATGGGTGTGTATGTGCGTGCAATAAATATATGAGTTCAACATGAATAATGAAGCTCACTGTGTGTGTATGTGTGTGAGTGTGAGTGTGTGTGTGTGTGTGTGTGTGTGTGTGTGTGTGTGTGTGTGTGTGTGTGTGTGTGTGTGTGTGTGTGTGTGTGTGTGTGTGTGTGTGTGTGTGTGTGTGTGCGTGCGCGCATGCGCATTATGTGCAAGCGTAAAGCGTAAAATATGGTGTTTTAGAAATCAGTAGTTTGTTAAGAATGACAGGGACAGTTGTGGCTAGGTAGAAGATCAGTTATTAATCACAAAGAAACTGAGAAACAGAAGTACCACAGAGCAGTATAATTCCAAAAATAGCGGAAATGCAGATAGAAATGTTTTGAAGAATTGAAGTGGAGTTACATACCTTGACTGGTTCGCTGTTGCTGCATTGGAGAGTCAGCAAATATTTTATAACATAATTAGCCAAAGAGTGGCCAGTATTAGCCAATATACAGTAAACCCTACAGTAGGTTTATTCAATGTAAACTTTTGAGGTGCATACGAAGTGAATCATAATATGGAAAAGTGACTCAGGTACGAGTTAAGTTGCAGAATTGTCGACATAGTAACATGTATTAGAATAAGAGTAGGAGCGGACAAATGATCCGGGTTGGGTGTGTGAGTAGCAAAAGGAACTGTGGACTATAAATTCATCAACTAGATTACAGTTGTGTGAGGATGACAAAAAAGGATGTTGGAAGTGTTGGTATATTTACGTAGCCAGCTGCAGGAGTAAACACATTATTAACATTGCTGAATTAATGTCATCGACTGAGAGGAATCTGTGACATTTGAGCGTTTCTGTTTGCGTTCAAAATCTTGTCGCCTCAATTCCTTATGGGTTTCACTCTACTTTTGCAGGCGAAACGTTCTACATGTACGTTCGAGTTCGGGAATAGCAAATAATTAAGAACAATAGTTGCACTGCTATGCATGAGTTTAAGTCCAGGTGAACCAAGTCAGCTAGCTTATTTTTATGCCTGAATGAAGCAATGTTACTTCATTTACGTCACTTAGACCCTCAAAGAACAGATAAATAATACATTCTTCCACTTTACATTTTTCTTTAAAATCTGAAGCTAATTGAAGAAATCAATATTTGGAATCTGAAATATAAACTTAGATGAATTAGGTGGAATTTTTTTCCATTCTTTTTATCTTTTAGTTGTTTCATTGTCAGTTATTGATAATGTTTCATTTTCTTCGCAGGTTTTTGGATGAAAGTAAGAATAAATTTTGCGAAAGGAAATGAAAACAAAACAACAAAGAAAAAGGTGTAAATAATTAAAACAACGAATACCTTATATCTGACGACAGTAGTAGTAGTAGTAGTAGTAGTAGTAGTAGTAGTAGTAGTAGCAGCAGCAGCAGCAGCAGTAATAGTAGTAGTATGAATGGATGGATGATTGAATGATATAATGTATAAATTGGATTGCTTTTAGAGTCTAACTGTGCATATGGTTAACTCATAAAAGATATTTCAAGTAAAATCAATTGCCACAGTTTCTTATATTGTCAAACAAGTCATACGGTAAAGTTAAACCATTCGATAATAGCCACATTCTTTGAAGAAGGAACAAAAAATTATGCTTCTAATATCAAAAGATTAGAGTGAGGTGAAACAACAGCAACAACAATGATCATTATTATTATATTATCATAATTTTTAAAATTATTACTTTCACCCTTTCGGTGGCGATAAAATAAGTAGTAGTTGATCACTGGGGTCGATGTAATCGACTCATCCCCTCCCATCAAATTGTTGCCCTTATAGCAAAATTTGAAACCATTATTATTATTATTATTATTATTATTATTATTATTATTATTATTATTATTATTATTATTATTAAGGCAACGAGCTGACAAAATCGTTAGTACGCCGGACAAATTGCTTGGCGGGATTTCATCAGTCATTACCTTCTGGGTTCAGATTCCGCCGGGGTTAACTTTGTCTTTCGTCCTTTCGGGATCGATAGAATAAGTACCACTGAGGCCGATGTGTTTGTAGTAGAAAGGATTATTATTATTATTATTATTATTATTATTATTATTATTATTATTATTATTATTTTCTATTATTATTATTGAACCATGGAACAACGTCTTAGATACCTGATATTATTGGTTGTTTTGGTGGTAATAGTAAATATATTAGTGACTCTAAAGACATTCCGAAGTAATAACCAATATTCACCGCTCAATCTCTTCCACAAATATCAACAGCTTCACTCACAACTATGGAATATCACATTATCAAAACAGAAATTAGAATTCCCAAATAAAAAGAACAACTCTAGAAAAAATTTAAGTTTTAAAACAGACAATTCTGGAAACCCGCTTATCCATAATTATGGTAAAAATAACTTGAGTTTGAAAGGTGAGAACGGAAGTGGGGTAATTTTAAAACCAAACGAGGAAGAAAAAGCGAAAATTATGAGTAAAGGATACAACGTCAATGTATATATAAGTGATCTTATACCGTTAAACCGGATGGTGCCTGATTCAAGACCTGTCGGGTAAGTACTAAAATTCTATAATTATTAACTTCTTGGACGTTCAGTGGATCATCATGTTTGTGTACCAATAAAGATTTTGGCTTGTTAAAGTATATGCATATGGAACAGGTCGACATGATGTGACTTACCTTCATGCAACGCTATACTTGTAGTTGAAGTAAATTACAGAGAAACGTAGTTTGCATGAAAAATAATGGTCAAGTTAGTTTCATTACACGTAATGAGTGTGGAAAAATTTAATTAATCAATATTATTTTTGCAGTCAGTAGGAAAAGAAAACATTATTTCATTAACTAAATTTATTTTAGTTTGACAAGATAACTCCATAAAATAATTGTCAATGGCTACTCGTGTAAATTATCGTATATCAATGTAATGATTTTCTTATCAGTGATTTGAGAAATATGGAGAAGGCAATAAATTGCTGAGGAGGTTTAATAAGATTGAAACATGTCTCCCCTGTTTGCTAAGTTGAATTAGAACAATATTGGTCATTGAATTAATGTGAAATTTAACTTTTAAGTCAACTCAGCAAAAAACTACTTAATACCTACTTACAGCTAACTACTTTGAAAATAAAATTAAATGTTTTATTTTAGCTTGTCATTTAAGAATATGTTTAGTGCTTGTATGATGAGTATAGTCGCTACTTGAGATAATATTAGATAACATTGTTACTAAGTGGTATAGTTTTGGCAGTTAGTTGATGCCAATGCCTGAGTATCTTCACCTGACAAATTCCTTTCCTAGACGCAGTCATGGTCAATGGATTTTTATCTAAGACTAACAGTTGTCCATACATTCAAAAACTCCTTTCTTCATACTATCGATGTTTTAAATGGAGAGACAAAACTGATACCACTTTGTACCGCTATTGTTGCAGACATTGCTGCCGTTAGAATGTAGAAGACCAGAACAAATACCGTAAAGAATCCCATGAAACACTCCACCAATTCTGTCAAGACTCTACCTTAAATTGATGCATTTTTTATCTAACCCAAAGGCCAACGTTGATATTGGTCTAATTGTAAGTCAGATTGCAGAGAGGCAAAACAAATAGCATAAAGCTCTATGACAGCAAATTCACTGCCTTAACTGATATTAAATGCGGAAATATAATGATTTATATTTATATGATCTCTTGACCAGCCTCTAGATAAGAGAAACCTCTAATCTAAGGAAATGGAAAGTATAGCGTTCATACGTTTCCCAGCACAACGCAGATTGATTCCCCCGACACGCCGCCCTGAATGACATAATTAGAAGGGGCGTGACGCGGCTGGCTTCCTGCCTTAACTTGAGCCTGCAGGAACAGCAACTTGGGTCTTAACTGCGTCTTAACAGCGGGAACGATAAGCACTCCGACGGGATAACCCTCTTCCCATTCGAGGGGTGCAGATCCCTATTCTGGAACGCAACGTGCAGTCAAACGTTCTCCGGCCCCAATCTCACAGCAAATATTAGAGATGTAAAGCGAACTCATTACAAAGACTAGATTGCAAAATTCAAAAGTGATAATGATTTCGATCCTATTTTTAATCCATGGCATTTGCTTATGATATTAAGGATGATTTTCATCTTTTCCTCATACTGCAACAGTGGATTTTGAGCTCAACACTACAAGCTAAAACATAGTTCTCAATAGTAACTATTCACAGTTAAGTACATTAAACGCGATAGTGTTAAATGACTTTGCTTTGACCAAAACTCAGCAAAAGTGATTGAATATAGTATAAAGAGTTGACTCTTCAGTCTACATTCCAGCCTTCCTTCTAGCAGCTATTTGGTGACCGTTATGCTAGTGAACTAAGTACTTGTCACTGTTTAAACTCATATAACTTTTTGTTACATCACGATGTTACTCTTTGCTATCAGATGCAAAAATCAAATGTTTGATGAAAGTCACATGCCACAAGCTGCCGTCATTATTACAGTGTACAACGAGTGGCCTACTATTCTCCTAAGAACCATTTACAGCATTATAAATAGAACACCGCGTAACTTACTCAAGGAAATCATTATAGTTGACGACAATAGTGATTTGGGTAAGTACACTACATCGTTTTTACTTTCTTTCTCTTATATTTTTCTTGTTTTTCTTACGAATTTTTCATAAAGTTTTCTTCATAAATTTTCTCTGGATTTCAGTTTTCCCACTTCTCCAAGCTATTGATGTATGACTGGAAGTTGAAGAAATCAGGTATAAGTGTTAGTGAAACAGCTCAACTAGTATCGAATCCATATAAGTACTGACTCGCAGTGGATTTATTACGACTTTATGGTTTCTATTCAGGAAAGTGGTGTGTGAGTGCGCATGTGTGCCTCTGTGCGTGTGTATGTGGAGAGAAAGGAAGAGAAAGGAAAGTAGATGAGAGAGAGAGAGAGAGAGAGAGAGAGAGAGATGAGAGAGATGAAAGAGAGAGAAAGAGAGGGAGGAGACAAGGGTAAATTTGTGCCAAGCTATTTTCTTTTTTTAATTCTTTGATTAGTTCAAATTATTGCTGTCTAATTACGTTTAATCTCTCGAATTTCGGACTATTTTCGATTTCAGAATAATTACATCGTAGAACACGATTTTTGTCCTCGGTAACAACAGTCATTTTCTATTTGCATATCCCTAGAAAGTGTAAAAAATGGCTAATATTTCCGTCAAACTTTGCTTTTGTTACATTTATTCAGACTCCAAAGAATTCCTATCAACACATAGCTATGTTGCTCTCCTACTACTCATGCACATGATCAGAGATGCACATATTGTCAGTCACTAAGGGGCATGCTCAAGTGGTTATGGCCAAGCAACTGACAAGCAAATCTGCGGTATTGAGTAGAATATTTGCTGTAACGATATTTTTGCTTCAGCAACTCAACGCTGAATATCTGACGTGTAATGGAAAACAGGTATGTTTCAAAACATTGATATCCAGGTCACAAAAGTTTGACGAGAATAGTAGTCATTTCCTTCGATTTCTAGATAGAAGCAAATAGGAAATAACACCGAGGTCGACTTTACCTTTCATCCTTACGGGGGCTCGATAAATTAAGTACCAGTTGCGTACTGGAGTCGATCTAATCGACTGGCTTCCTCTCCCAAGCTTTTGGGCCTTGTGCCTAGAGTAGAAAAGAGTATCTTTCTATTTTTAATTAGCTTCTCTTCATTACATTCAACATAGGAATATCTGCAGGTTTTTCTCCATTTCCAACATAGTGTTGAACGTACAACACCTGATAAGTAATGCCTGTGTAGCGAGGTTCTTACTGAGGTTTGAATTATCACCCTTAGGTTTCTCGACTCAAGAGCAAGGCCTGCCACACTACTATGAAAGACCAAGTCAATTTAGAAGAATTGTGTCACCATAAAAGGCATTACAACCTATGTGAATATGGCTTATCAAATCAATAGAATCACTGCTTGTAGAGAATTCACATGAATTCTAGTTAAGGTATCAGCCACGCAATCACTTGAGCTATTGATATAACGATTATCAAGAGTTAACTCCGATACAAAATCACGATGTCTAATTTCCCTTGGAGAATTCTTATCCAATTTATATTAAAGAATAAACAACAGCGGCTTATCTAGTTTCGATCAGTTTCAAGTACAGCTAAATAGGATAAAGGTCATCAGGAATCCTAAATACACTGTTGTAAAACACCACCTATACCCACGTCAGAATCATTCACTAGTAGAGTCAGGTGTGCATCTGGTATTGACTAACTTAATAAAGTGGTCATGAATAATTTCTCTTTAATCAACAGTATTTCTTCTTGTGTTAAAAAGAATTTTCTCGATTTACCATTCCGGTCACATAACAGTTAAAAAATATGTCGTTTCAGAAGGGTGTAGAGTAAAATGTCTGAAGAAATTCAGTAAGCACGTAGAAATTCTCTTTAACCACACCAGTTTATTTTGTTGCATTCAGTTTCATTAAGTTTATTTGTCGTGACACCAAATTTGCTGCTAAGGATATCAAGTTATGTTGATGAATCGAACCCTCATTGTAGTGTGTTTATCGCCTAATCAGGTTTATCAGGGTCAGTTTCGTGCTGACGATATTTGCAGATGTTCTTTCTTTCTTCGTTGGGTGATCATTTTAGTGTGTAGAGACTTCGGGGTTACCAATTTTAGTATGATTTCTTCATTAATTCGTAGTTGGTAGTACACAATATTAGGTAGACTGCATCTGAAGACGAGAATGGTCACATTAATATTTATTTGTTTTCATATATTTCTACTGACCTGGAATGTCTGCATTTATATGCAAATACATATCTGATTTAACGGAACTATATTCATGATACAACAAAGCGAAAATTAAAATTTTCTGTAATACAATACTATATATCAGATAATAGGCGCAGGCGTGGCTATGTGGTAAGTAG
>NC_068995.1:36126424-36128984 GCF_001194135.2 Octopus bimaculoides | reverse complement strand
CCCCACCATCACTTGATGACCACTGTTGGTGTGTTTACGTCCCCGTAACTTAGCGGTTCGGCAAAAGAGGCTGATAGAATAAGTGCAAAGCTTACAAAGAATAAGCCCTGGGGTCGATTTGTTCGACTAAAGGCGGTGCTCCAGCATGGCCGCAGTCAAATGACTGAAACAAATAAAAGAGTAAAAGAATGTTATGAATTTGTGTTGCAAGATTCCTGATGCAAAATCGTGTGTTGAAACAGATATTGTATTTCGAGATGGTAATTTTTTTTTTTTGCCAAATAGACATACGGACTATATATTCGTTCTTCACTCGTTTATTACTGTTCTTATTCTAAATCATGTCCATTGTCCGGAAATCTTTCGTCACACATCTGTGACATCTTCAGCGACATTTTCCGTCTTCGTGTGTGCTCTTGCTCTGCTTATTCCATACAAATTAAAATTCTTACAGGTTGATATTGACAACTATTACTCTTCCATTAATCCGATAATTCTGAATAAAGCAGTTATTTTCGCTAAAAGACTGACTTAAACACGAAATAAATAAATGTTATTTTACATGCCAGAAAATCAGTGATTAAGTTTGATAATAAATATTGGGTTAGAAAGGGCTCATATAATTCATTTGACATCACCATGGGGTCCGTGGACTCAGTCCAAGTTAAGGACATAGTGGGCATATACATTCTACATGAATTCAATAATGAATTCCCTAAAATAACGGGCGGACTATATAAAGATGATGAGCTGTTTCTAGTTAAAAATCCATCAAATAGAAAATTGGAACTGTGTGAAAAAAATTACATAATTTAAAAAAAAATTATGGTCTCTCAATCTCTATTGAAAAAGAAAATAAATAGGTTAATTTTTTAGCTATTAACTTTAATCTTGTAACTAGTAAATATGAACCATACCATAAACCCAATACAAATCTTAAACGTATTAATAATCTGAGTAATCATAACAAATTAAAACTAACATTAAAAACCCTGAATAGTAAAAATCAACATGAATAAAAATAATTGGAAATAACAAATATAAATAGCATAGACTATATTATATTATATTACATAATGATTGGATTTCATTTCTATAATAATAGAGTACATGAACCTTTACTATCTATCGGATAATATAACTACTTTTAATCCAAGCATAGATGTTAACCATACAAGGATATTAGCATAAACAAAAATAAAAATAATATGTACCACATTACATTATGTAATATTTAAATATATTCTTAATAATAGTAATAACAATGCTGAGCATTGACATTCACTAATTAACCAAATAATATAATACAATTTAATTTTAATACAAATTTTAGGAAGATATAAATTAAAATTTAAGTATAATTAGTATAACTTAGTATAATTGTACTTACAAACCTAACATAATATAATCAAAATAACATACACCATGTTATGTTAGATTATACAATACTTAAAAATCAGTTTGATAGTGATGATAATAATAAAATTGAGTACTGATCCCTATTAATTAACCGTATAATATTATACATTTAATTTAGATAGATACTATATATATATCAATGAAATCAATCTTGATGACGTAATACACCAAATCGACGTAATAATCCTAAATGTAGAGAGTAAGCTCAAATATGAATACTAAGTACACCATCCCAACATATATCTAAATGTATAAATATATAATCCTATAATATAATAATTAGTAATAAATATGATCATTAACATAATTACTTTGATAATCTTTCAATAATATGCACCGACGAAGATATTAAGACGAGAATAAGTAAGGCAAGGACCGCTTTTCACCTGTTAAAAAAAGGTATGGAGCGCAAGTGTAATTTCAATAAAGAACAAAAAAAAGAATTTTTAACACTAACGTAGAAGCGGTGTTATTGTATGGGGCTGAGACATGGCGAACAACAGTTAAGCCAAATAAGCAAATACAATCATTCATCAACAGATGCTTGCGTAGTATACTTAAAATTAGATGGCCCGAACACATAAGCAATATGGAGTTATGACAAAGAACAAATCAAGTTTCGAGTAGGGAGCAAATATTTAAGAAAAAGTGGAAGTGGATTGGAAGCACAATTAGAAAAGACACACCAAATGCAGCGAAAAGTGCTTTACAGTGGAATCCGGATGGATATAGAAAGAAAGGTAGGCCTAAGAACTCATGGCGTAGATCAACACAAAAGGAACTAGAAGAAAGGGGGACATTCATGGCAGAGTATAAGTACAGAAGCGAGAAATTATGTGACATGGAATTCAATTATGAGTGGCCTATACTCCGCGCTGGAGGGTTAAAGGCAAGAAGAAAAAAATTGCATATACGCTTAAGATCTATGAAATAACTTTAGAACGAAATATATATATAAACATAGGAATGGCTGTGTGGTAAGTAGCTTGCTTACCAACCACATGGTTCCAGGTTCAGTCCCACTGCGTGGAATCTTGGGCAAGTGTCTTCTACTATAGCCTCGGGCCGACCAAAGCCTTGTGAGTGGATTTGGTAGACGGAAACTGAAAGAAGCCCGTCGTATATATGTATATGTATATAT
>NC_068995.1:36124256-36125846 GCF_001194135.2 Octopus bimaculoides | reverse complement strand
TATATATATATATATATATATATATATATGTATGTGTGTGTGTGTATATGTTTGTATGTCTGTGTTTGTCCCCCCAACATTGCTTGACAACCGATGGTAGTGTGTTTGCGTCCCCGTAACTTAGCAGTTCGGCAAAGAGACCGATAGAATAAGTACTAGGCTTACAAAGAATAAGTCCTGTGGTTGATTTACTCGACTAAAGGCGGTGCTCCAGCATGGCCGCAGTCAAATGACTGAAACAAGTAAAAGAATAATACATATACGCGCGCGCGCACACATACACACACATATACTAATATATAAATAGATAATATATACGCCTACACACTCATCCACGTGTATAAACATAAAAACGTGAGCATACATGATCGCAAAAGTATTAAACATACTTTTGTATCTAAATATAAATAATATATAATTAATTAACCTGTCACCATAATGAATGCATACTTAAGAACCAATATAATAACTTAGGAAGAAAACACACAATAATACATAAATAAAGGTATCCATACTTGTTTAGTATATATATCGCGGTTCACCTATCGCGGTTTATTATTGAAACTTACGTCGATTCCTCCGTAGTGTTGTGTTGCATTTATAATAAAATAAAATGTACAAATTAGAAAAATAATTTCAAAAAATTACGCAGGAGTAGCTGTGTGGTAAGTAGCTTGCTTGCCAACCATATGGTTCTAGGTTCAGTCCCACTGCGTGGCACCTTGGGCCAGTGTCTTCTACTATAGCCTCGGATCGACCAAAGCCTTCCGAGTGGTTTGGTTGACGGAAACAGAAAGAGGCTCGTCGTTTCCTTTCCCGAGCGTCTAGTAACACAACCTGTATCACGTCCTCACGCTGATGTTTTTTGTTGTTGTTCTTTTGTCTTTTTCCCTTTTTGTGTGTGTGTTTGTATGTCTGTGTTTGTCCCCCCAGCATCGCTTGACAACCGATGCTGGTGTGTTTACGTCCACGTAACTTAGCGATTCGGCAAAGAGATGATAGAATAAATATTAGGCTTACAAAGAATAAGCCCTGGGTTCGATTTGTTCGACTAAAGGCGGTGCTCCAGCATGGACTGAAATAAATAAAAGAATAAAAGATTAGAATAGTGTTTCTACTTCGCCAATTTTCACCTATCGCAGTGGGTTTTGGAATGTAATACCTGCGATAGACGAGGGATTATTGTATATACATATACAGTATAGACACACATATATAAGCACACACGTATACATACATGTACATAAATTTATTTCAGTTTATTTCACTTTCGTACATTTTATTTTATTTTATTTCTACTTTATTTACTATATATTTATTTTATTTTTACTTATCATTTTTATATTAATTTTATTTTTACTTTTTTTTAATATTCTTTATATTTTATTTTCATTTTATTACATTTTAATCTTATCTTTACTTCATTTCTGCTCATAAATCAATCTACATACCTAAAGAAGCAAATTGGAAAGGAACATATATACCAGTACATATTGATGTACATATTCATATACATACTTGTTGCGTGTGCGCGCGCGTGCATGTATGTGTGTATGTATGTATGTATGCATATATATATATATATATATA
>NC_068995.1:36123017-36123524 GCF_001194135.2 Octopus bimaculoides | reverse complement strand
GCTGAGCACTCCACAGACACGTGTCCCCTTAACGTAGCTCTCGGGGATATTCAGCGTGACACAGTGTGACAAGGCTGACCCTTTGAATTACAGGTACAACAGAAACAGGAAGTAAGAGTGCGAGAAAGTTGTGGTGGAAGAGTACAACAGGGTTCGCCACCATCCCATCCCCTGCCGGAGCCTCGTGGAGCTTTAGGTGTTTTCGCTCAATAAACACTCACAATGCCCCGCGATACTATGACTGCGAGTCCGCTGCCCTAACCACTGGGCCATTGCGCCTCCACCCACACGCATCGTAAACATATTTATATATTCTGTATATTCCGAAATAGGGATCTTTTTTAAAACGGGGGCCACATTTTTCATTAATGTTTGAAAAATGTGGCTCCCGTTTTAAAAAAGATCCGGTATTTAAAATACAAAATTATATATTCATATATATTTTGTAATTTTAATCTTATTTGAGAAATAGAACAATTATTTGTTAATATGTTGATTAATTAATAA